>NW_027445307.1:0-52771 GCF_048569485.1 Anomaloglossus baeobatrachus
GACTGCAGGTATGGAGAGCTGTTGTCATCGTATTAGATAGATAAGAATGATTATATGTATTGTAGAAATGTCTCCTATCATGTTCCCTAATTTTTTATTATGTCCACATCCTGGTCCCCATCTTGGACATCATAACAAACGTGCACTTTTTTGTTTAATTTACACATTGGACCATAGGAAAAATGACACTACAGCTACAGAGGTGACCGTCTGATAGCCCAGCTCGACTATCCATCTCTACTGAAGACCCTTTCAGCTTTTTGAGAGTTGGGTGGAGGACATCATCTCTGAAAATAGGGTCCCACAGCTGCACCCCATCAGTGTGAGCAGGACTCTTAGGACTCTTAGAAGAGTTAATGCTCTGAGACCATGGGGGCGCTTAGCCCCCTCTCTTCGTCACTGAGGATGATTTCATTTTTCAGGGATTAGAGAGGGTGGTCCTTGTGGTGGACTGCAGGTATGGAGAGCTGTTGTCATCGTATTAGATAGATAAGAATGATTATATGTATTGTAGAAATGTCTCCTATCATGTTCCCTAATTTTTTATTATGTCCACATCCCGGTCCCCATCTTGGACATCATAACAAACGTGCACTTTTTTGTTTAATTTACACATTGGACCATAGGAAAAATGACACTACAGCTACAGAGGTGACCGTCTGATAGCCCAGCTCGACTATCCATCTCTACTGAAGACCCTTTCAGCTTTTTGAGAGTTGGGTGGAGGACATCATCTCTGAAAATAGGGTCCCACAGCTGCACCCCATCAGTGTGAGCAGGACTCTTAGGACTCTTAGAAGAGTCAATGCTCTGAGACCATTGGGGGCACTTAGCCCCCTCTCTTCGTCACTGAGGATGATTTCATTTTTCAGGGATTAGAGAGGGTGGTCCTTGTGGTGGACTGCAGGTATGGAGAGCTGTTGTCATCGTATTAGATAGATAAGAATGATTATATGTATTGTAGAAATGTCTCCTATCATGTTCCCTAATTTCTTATTATGTCCACATCCTGGTCCCCATCTTGGACATTATAACAAACGTGCACTTTTTTGTTTAATTTACACATTGGACCATAGGAAAAATGACACTACAGCTACAGAGGTGACCGTCTGATAGCCCAGCTCGACTATCCATCTCTACTGAAGACCTTTTCAGCTTTTTGAGAGTTGGGTGGAGGACATCATCTCTGAAAATAGGGTCCCACAGCTTCACCCCATCAGTGTGAGCAGGACTCTTAGGACTCTTAGAAGAGTCAATGCTCTGGTACCATGGGGGGCGCTTGGCCCCCTCTCTTCGTCACTGAGGATGATTTCACTTTTCAGGGAATAGAGAGGGTGGTCCTTGTGGTGGACTGCAGGTATGGAGAGCTGTTGTCATCGTATTAGATAGATAAGAATGATTATATGTATTGTAGAAATGTCTCCTATCATGTTCCCTATTTTTTTATTATGTCCACATCCTGGTCCCCATCTTGGAAATCATAACAAACGTGCACTTTTTTGTTTAATTTACACATTGGACCATAGGAAAAATGACACTACAGCTACAGAGGTGACCGTCTGATAGCCCAGCTCGACTATCCATCTCTACTGAAGACCCTTTCAGCTTTTTGAGAGTTGGGTGGAGGACATCATCTCTGAAAATAGGGTCCCACAGCTGCACCCCATCAGTGTGAGCAGGACTCTTAGGACTCTTAGAAGAGTCAATGTTTTGAGACCATGGGGTGCGCTTAGCCCCCTCTCTTCGTCACTGAGGATGATTTCATTTTTCAGGGATTAGAGAGGGTGGTCCTTGTGGTGGACTGCAGGTATGGAGAGCTGTTGTCATCGTATTAGATAGATAAGAATAATTATATGTATTGTAGAAATGTCTCCTATCATGTTCCCTATTTTTTTATTATGTCCACATCCTGGTCCCCATCTTGGAAATCATAACAAATGTGCACTTTTTTGTTTAATTTACACATTGGACCATAGGAAAAATGACACTACAGCTACAGAGGTGACCATCTGAGAGCCCAGCTCGACTATCCATCTCTACTGAAGACCCTTTCAGCTTTTTGAGAGTTGGGTGGAGGACATCATCTCTGAAAATAGGGTCCCACAGCTGCACCCCATCAGTGTGAGCAGGACTCTTAGGACTCTTAGAAGAGTCAATGCTCTGAGACCATGGGGGGCGCTTAGCCCCCTCTCTTCGTCACTGAGGATGATTTCATTTTTCAGGGATTAGAGAGAGTGGTCCTTGTGGTGGACTGCAGGAATGGAGAGCTGTTGTGATCGTATTAGATAGATAAGAATGATTATATGTATTGTAGAAATGTCTCCTATCATGTTCCCTAATTTTTTATTATGTCCACATCCTGGTCCCCATCTTGGACATCATAACAAACGTGCACTTTTTTGTTTAATTTACACATTGGACCATAGGAAAAATGACACTACAGCTACAGAGGTGACCGTCTGATAGCCCAGCTCGACTATCCATCTCTACTGAAGACCCTTTCAGCTTTTTGAGAGTTGGGTGGAGGACATCATCTCTTAAAATAGGGTCCCACAGCTGCACCCCATCAGTGTAAGCAGGACTCTTAGGACTCTTAGAAGAGTCAATGCTCTAAAACCATGGGGGGCGCCAAACAAAACTTTTAGTGGATTTCTACTTATTTTATTAAATATTATCCCCACCAAACAGGACAAGCTTGCATCTGTTATAGTTTTGGAGAAAAATGTGATCATTTCATTTATGCGCG
Source organism: Anomaloglossus baeobatrachus (assembly GCF_048569485.1). Lineage (NCBI taxonomy): Eukaryota > Metazoa > Chordata > Amphibia > Anura > Aromobatidae > Anomaloglossus > Anomaloglossus baeobatrachus. Next base: position 2,747 of record NW_027445307.1, read on the forward strand.
AAATGCCTTAAAAATGGCTTTAAAAAGGGTTTGGAGCACGGAGACGATTATCTCGGGATTGCAAGATAACCAAACAAAACTTTTAGTGGATTTCTACTTATTTTTTTTAAATATCATCTCCACCAAACAGGACAAGCTTGCATCTGTTATAGTTTTGGAGAAAAATGTGATCATTTCATTTATGCGCGAAATGCCTTAAAATGGCTTTAAAATGGTTTTGAAGCATGGAGACGATTATCTCGGGATTGCAAGATAACCAAACACAACTTTTAGTGGATTTCTAATTATTTTATTAAATATCATCCCCTCCAAACAGGACAAGCTTGCATCTGTTATAGTTTTGGAGAAAAATGTGATCATTTCATTTATGCGCGAAATGCCTTAAAAATGGCTTTAAAATGGATTTGGAGCATGGAAACGATTATCTTGGGATTGCAAGATAACCAAATAAAACTTTTAGTGGATTTCTACTTATTTTATTAAATATCATCTCCACCAAACAGGACAAGCTTGCATGTGTTATAGTTTTGGAGAAAAATGTGATCATTTCATTTATGCGCGAAATGCCTTTGAAATGGCTTTAAAATGGATTTGGAGCATGGAGACGATTATCTCAGGATTGCAATATAAACAAACGAAACTTTTAGTAGGTTTCTACTTATTTTATTAAATATTATCTCCACCAAACAGGACAAGCTTACATCTGTTATAGTTTTGGAGAAAAATGTGATCATTTCATTTATGCGCGAAATGCCTTAAAAATGGCTTTAAAATGGTTTTGAAGCATGGAGACGATTATCTCGGGATTGCAAGATAACCAAACAAAACTTTTAGTGGATTTCTAATTATTTTATTAAATATCATCCCCTCCAAACAGGACAAGCTTGCATCTGTTATAGTTTTGGAGAAAAATGTGATCATTTCATTTATGCGCACAATGCCTTTTAAATGGCTTTAAAATAGATTTGGAGCATGGAGACGATTATCTCGGGATTGCAAGATAACCAAACAAAACTTTTAGTGGATTTCTACTTATTTTACCAAATATCATCTCCACCAAACAGGACAAGCTTGCATGTGTTATAGTTTTGGAGAAAAATGTGATCATTTCATTTATGCGCAAAATGCCTTTGAAATGGCTTTAAAATGGATTTGGAGCATGGAGACGATTATCTCAGGATGGCAATATAAACAAACGAAACTTTTAGTAGATTTCTACTTATTTTATTAAATATTATCTCCACCAAACAGGACAAGCTTGCATCTGTTATAGTTTTGGAGAAAAATGTGATCATTTCATTTATGCGCGAAATGCCTTAAAAATGGCTTTAAAATGGATTTGGAGCATGGAGACGATTATCTTGGGATTGCAAGATAACCAAACAAAACTTTTAGTGGATTTCTACTTATTTTATTAAATATTATCCCCACCAAACAGGACAAGCTTGCATCTGTTATAGTTTTGGAGAAAAATGTGATCATTTCATTTATGCGCGAAATGCCTTAAAAATGGCTTTAAAAAGGGTTTGGAGCATGGAGACGATTATCTCGGGATTGCAAGATAACCAAACAAAACTTTTAGTGGATTTCTACTTATTTTATGAAATATCATCTCCACCAAACAGGACAAGCTTGCATCTGTTATAGTTTTGGAGAAAAATGTGATCATTTCATTTATGCGCGAAATGCCTTAAAGATGGCTTTAAAATGGATTTGGAGCATGGAGACGACTATCTCGGGATTGCAAGATAACCAAACAAATCTGTTAGTGGATTTCTACTTATTTTATTAAATATCATCTCCACCAAACAGGAGAAGCTTGCATCTGTTATAGTTTTGGAGAAAAATGTGATCATTTCATTTATGCGCGAAATGCCTTTGAAATGGCTTTAAAATGGATTTGGAGCATGGAGACGATTATCTCAGGATTGCAATATAAACAAACGAAACTTTTAGTAGATTTCTACCTATTTTATTAAATATTATCTCCACCAAACAGGACAAGCTTGCATCTGTTATAGTTTTGGAGAAAAATGTGATCATTTCATTTATGCGCGAAATGCCTTAAAAATGGCTTTAAAATGGATTTGGAGCATGGAGACGATTATCTTGGGATTGCAAGATAACCAAACAAAACTTTTAGTGGATTTCTACTTATTTTATTAAATATCATCTCCACCAAACAGGACAAGCTTGCATGTGTTATAGTTTTGGAGAAAAATGTGATCATTTCATTTATGCGCGAAATGCCTTTGAAATGGCTTTAAAATGGATTTGGAGCATAGAGACGATTATCTCAGGATTGCAATATAAACAAACGAAACTTTTAGTAGGTTTCTACTTATTTTATTAAATATTATCTCCACCAAACAGGACAAGCTTGCATCTGTTATAGTTTTGGAGAAAAATGTGATCATTTCATGTATGCGCGAAATGCCTTAAAAATGGCTTTAAAATAGTTTTGAAGCATGGAGACGATTATCTCGGGATTGCAAGATAACCAAACAAAACTTTTAGTGGATTTCTACATATTTTATTAAATATCATCTCTACCAAACAGGACAAGCTTGCATCTGTTTTAGTTTTGAAGAAAAATGTGATCATTTCATTTATGCGCGAAATGCCTTCAAAATGGCTTTTAAATGGATTTGAAGCATGGAGACGATTATCTCGGGATTGCAAGATAACCAAACAAAACTTTTAGTTGATTTCTACTTATTTTATTAAATATTATCCCCTCCAAACAGGACGAGCTTCCATCTGTTATAGTTTTGGAGAAAAATGTGATCATTTCATTTATGCACGAAATGCCTTAAAAATGGCTTTAAAATGGATTTGGAGCATGGAGACGATTATCTCGGGATTGCAAGATAACCAAACAAAACTTTTAGTGGATTTCTACTTATTTTTTTTAAATATCATCTCCACCAAACAGGACAAGCTTGCATCTGTTATAGTTTTGGAGAAAAATGTGATCATTTCATTTATGCGCACAATGCCTTTGAAATGGCTTTAAAATAGATTTGGAGCATGGAGACGATTATCTCGGGATTGCAAGATAACCAAACAAAACTTTTAGTGGATTTCTACTTATTTTACCAAATATCATCTCCACCAAACAGGACAAGCTTGCATGTGTTATAGTTTTGGAGAAAAATGTGATCATTTCATTTATGCGCAAAATGCCTTTGAAATGGCTTTAAAATGGATTTGGAGCATGGAGACGATTATCTCAGGATGGCAATATAAACAAACAAAACTTTTAGTAGATTTCTACTTATTTTATTAAATATTATCTCCACCAAACAGGACAAGCTTGCATCTGTTATAGTTTTGGAGAAAAATGTGATCATTTCATTTATGCGCGAAATGCCTTAAAAATGGCTTTAAAATGGATTTGGAGCATGGAGACGATTATCTTGGGATTGCAAGATAACCAAACAAAACTTTTAGTGGATTTCTACTTATTTTATTAAATATCATCTCCACCAAACAGGACAAGCTTGCATGTGTTATAGTTTTGGAGAAAAATGTGATCATTTCATTTATGCGTGAAATGCCTTTGAAATGGCTTTAAAATGGATTTGGAGCATGGAGACGATTATCTCAGGATTGCAATATAAACAAACAAAACTTTTAGTAGGTTTCTACTTATTTTATTAAATATTATCTCCACCAAACAGGACAAGCTTGCATCTGTTATAGTTTTGGAGAAAAATGTGATCATTTCATTTATGCGCGAAATGCCCTTAGGACTCTTAGAAGAGTTAATGCTCTGAGACCATGGGGGCGCTTAGCCCCCTCTCTTCGTCACTGAGGATGATTTCATTTTTCAGGGATCAGAGAGGGTGGTCCTTGTGGTGGACTGCAGGTATGGAGAGCTGTTGTCATCGTATTAGATAGATAAGAATGATTATATGTATTGTAGAAATGTCTCCTATCATGTTCCCTAATTTTTTATTATGTCCACATCCTGGTCCCCATCTTGGACATCATAACAAACGTGCACTTTTTTGTTTAATTTACACATTGGACCATAGGAAAAATGACACTACAGCTACAGAGGTGACCGTCTGATAGCCCAGCTCGACTATCCATCTCTACTGAAGACATTTCTACAATACATATAATCATTCTTATCTATCTAATACGATCACAACAGCTCTCCATACCTGCAGTCCACCACAAGGACCACTCTCTCTAATCCCTGAAAAATGAAATCATCCTCAGTGACGAAGAGAGGGGGCTAAGCGCCCCCCATGGTCTCAGAGCATTGACTCTTCTAAGAGTCCTAAGATTCCTGCTCACTCTGATGGGGTGCAGCTGTGGGACCCTATTTTCAGAGATGATGTCCTCCACCCAACTCTCAAAAAGCTGAAAGGGTCTTCAGTAGAGATGGATAGTCGAGCTGGGCTATCAGACGGTCACCTCTGTAGCTGTAGTGTCATTTTTCCTATGGTCCAATTTGTAAATTAAACAAAAAAGTGCACGTTTGTTATGATTTCCAAGATGGGGACCAGGATGTGGACATAATAAAAAAATAGGGAACATGATAGGAGACATTTCTACAATACATATAATCATTCTTATCTATCTAATACGATGACAACAGCTCTCCATACCTGCAGTCCACCACAAGGACCACCCTCTCTATTCCCTAAAAAGTGAAGTCATCCTCAGTGACGAGGAGAGGGGGCTAAGCGCCCCCCATGGTCTCAGAGCATTGACTCTTCTAAGAGTCCTAAGAGTCCTGCTCACACTGATGGGGTGCAGCTGTGGGACCCTATTTTCAGAGATGATGTTCTCCACCAAACTCTCAAAAAGCTGAAAGGGTCTTCAGTAGAGATGGATAGTCGAGCTGGGCTATCAGACGGTCACCTCTGTAGCTGTAGTGTCATTTTTCCTATGGTCCAATGTGTAAATTAAACAAAAAAGTGCACGTTTGTTATGATGTCCAAGATGGGGACCAGGATGTGGACATAATAAAAAATTAGGGAACATGATAGGAGACATTTCTACAATACATATAATCATTCTTATCTATTTAATACGATGACAACAGCTCTCCATACCTGCAGTCCACTACAAGGACCACCCTCTCTAATCCCTGAAAAATGAAATCATCCTCAGTGACGAAGAGAGGGGGCTAAGCGCCCCCCATGGTCTCAGAGCATTGACTCTTCTAAGAGTCCTAAGAGTCCTGCTCACACTGATGGGGTGCAGCTGTGGGACCCTATTTTCAGAGATGATGTCCTCCACCCAACTCTCAAAAAGCTGAAAGGGTCTAAGAGTCCTAAGAGTCCTGCTCACACTGATGGGGTGCAGCTGTGGGACCCTATTTTCAGAGATGATGTCCTCCACCCAACTCTCAAAAAGCTGAAAGGGTCTTCAGTAGAGATGGATAGTCGAGCTGGGCTATCAGACGGTCACCTCTGTAGCTGTAGTTTCATTTTCCCTATGGTCCAATGTGTAAATTAAACAAAAAAGTGCACGTTTGTTATGATGTCCAAGATGGGGACCAGGATGTGGACATAATAAAAAATTAGGGAACATGATAGGAGACATTTCTACAATACATATAATCATTCTTATCTATCTAATACGATGACAACAGCTCTCCATACCTGCAGTCCACCACAAGGACCACCCTCTCTAATCCCTGAAAAATGAAATCATCCTCAGTGATGAAGAGAGGGGGCTAAGTGCCCCCAATGGTCTCAGAGCATTGACTCTTCTAAGAGTCCTAAGAGTCCTGCTCACACTGATGGAGTGCAGCTGTGGGACCCTATTTTCAGAGATGATGTCCTCCACCCAACTCTCAAAAAGCTGAAAGGGTCTTCAGTAGAGATGGATAGTCGAGCTGGGCTATCAGACGGTCACCTCTGTAGCTGTAGTGTCATTTTTCCTATGGTCCAATGTGTAAATTAAACAAAAAAGTGCACGTTTGTTATGATGTCCAAGATGGGGACCAGGATGTGGACATAATAAAAAATTAGGGAACATGATAGGAGACATTTCTACAATACATATAATCATTCTTATCTATCTAATACGATGACAACAGCTCTCCATACCTGCATTCCACCTCAAGGACCACCCTCTCTAATCCCTGAAAAATGAAATCATCCTCAGTGACGAAGAGAGGGGGCTAAGCGCCCCCATGGTCTCAGAGCATTAACTCTTCTAAGAGTCCTAAGAGTCCTGCTCACACTGATGGGGTGCAGCTGTGGGACCCTATTTTCAGAGATGATGTCCTCCACCCAACTCTCAAAAAGCTGAAAAGGTCTTCAGTAGAGATGGATAGTCGAGCTGGGCTATCAGACGGTCACCTCTGTAGCTGTAGTGTCATTTTTCCTATGGTCCAATGTGTAAATTAAACAAAAAAGTGCACGTTTGTTATGATGTCCAAGATGGGGACCAGGATGTGGACATAATAAAAAATTAGGGAACATGATAGGAGACATTTCTACAATACATATAATCATTCTTATCTATCTAATACGATGACAACAGCTCTCCATACCTGCAGTCCACCACAAGGACCACCCTCTCTAATCCCTGAAAAATGAAATCATCCTCAGGGACGAAGAGAGGGGGCTAAGCGCCCCCCATGGTTTTAGAGCATTGACTCTTCTAAGAGTCCTAAGAGTCCTGCTTACACTGATGGGGTGCAGCTGTGGGACCCTATTTTAAGAGATGATGTCCTCCACCCAACTCTCAAAAAGCTGAAAGGGTCTTCAGTAGAGATGGATAGTCGAGCTGGGCTATCAGACGGTCACCTCTGTAGCTGTAGTGTCATTTTTCCTATGGTCCAATGTGTAAATTAAACAAAAAAGTGCACGTTTGTTATGATGTCCAAGATGGGGACCAGGATGTGGACATAATAAAAAATTAGGGAACATGATAGGAGACATTTCTACAATACATATAATCATTCTTATCTATCTAATACGATGACAACAGCTCTCCATACCTGCAGTCCACCACAAGGACCACCCTCTCTAATCCCTGAAAAATGAAATCATCCTCAGTGACGAAGAGAGGGGGTAAGCGCCCCCATGGTCTCAGAGCATTAACTCTTCTAAGAGTCCTAAGAGTCCTGCTCACACTGATGGGGTGCAGCTGTGGGACCCTATTTTCAGAGATGATGTCCTCCACCCAACTCTCAAAAAGCTGAAAGGGTCTTCAGTAGAGATGGATAGTCGAGCTGGGCTATCAGACGGTCACCTCTGTAGCTGTAGTGTCATTTTTCCTATGGTCCAATGTGTAAATTAAACAAAAAAGTGCACGTTTGTTATGATGTCCAAGATGGGGACCAGGATGTGGACATAATAAAAAATTAGGGAACATGATAGGAGACATTTCTACAATACATATAATCATTCTTATCTATCTAATACGATGACAACAGCTCTCCATACCTGCAGTCCACCACAAGGACCACCCTCTCTAATCCCTGAAAAATGAAATCATCCTCAGGGACGAAGAGAGGGGGCTAAGCGCCCCCCATGGTTTTAGAGCATTGACTCTTCTAAGAGTCCTAAGAGTCCTGCTTACACTGATGGGGTGCAGCTGTGGGACCCTATTTTAAGAGATGATGTCCTCCACCCAACTCTCAAAAAGCTGAAAGGGTCTTCGAGTAGAGATGGATAGTCGAGCTGGGCTATCAGACGGTCACCTCTGTAGCTGTAGTGTCATTTTTCCTATGGTCCAATGTGTAAATTAAACAAAAAAGTGCACATTTGTTATGATGTCCAAGATGGGGACCAGGATGTGGACATAATAAAAAATTAGGGAACATGATAGGAGACATTTCTACAATACATATAATCATTCTTATCTATCTAATATGATGACAACAGCTCTCCATACCTGCAGTCCACCACAAGGACCACTCTCTCTAATCCCTGAAAAATGAAATCATCCTCAGGAGAGGGTGCTAAGCGCCCCCCAAGGTCTCAAAACATTGACTCTTCTAAGAGTCCTAAGAGTCCTGCTCACACTGATGGGGTGCAGCTGTGGGACCCTATTTTCAGAGATGATGTCCTCCACCCAACTCTCAAAAAGCTGAAAGGGTCTTCAGTAGAGATGGATAGTCGAGCTCGAGTAGAAATCTACTAAAAGTTTCGTTTGTTTATATTGCCATCCTGAGATAATCGTCTCCATGCTCGAAATCCATTTTAAAGCCATTTCAAAGGCATTTTGCGCATACATGAAATGAACACATTTTTCTCCAAAACTATAACAGATGCAAGCTTGTCCTGTTTGGTGGAGATGATATTTAATAAAATAAGTAGAAATCCACTAAAAGTTTTGTTTGGTTATCTTGCAATCCCGAGATAATCGTCTCCATGCTCCAAATCCATTTTAAAGCCATTTTTAAGGCATTTCGCGCATACATGAAATGAACACATTTTTCTCCAAAACTATAACAGATGCAAGCTTGTCCTGTTTGGTGGAGATGATATTTAATAAAATAAGTAGAAATCCACTAAAAGTTTTGTTTGGTTATCTTGCAATCCCGAGATAATCGTCTCCATGCTCCAAATCCATTTTAAAGCCATTTTTAAGGCATTTCGCGCATACATGAAATGAACACATTTTTCTCCAAAACTACAACAGATGCAAGCTTGTCCTGTTTGGTGGAGATGATATTTAATAAAATAAGTAGAAATCCACTAAAAGTTTTGTTTGGTTATCTTGCAATCCCGAGATAATCGTCTCCATGCTCCAAATCCATTTTAAAGCCATTTTTAAGGCATTTCGCGCATACATGAAATGAACACATTTTTCTCCAAAACTATAACAGATGTAAGCTTGTCCTGTTTGGTGGAGATAATATTTAATAAAATAAGTAGAAATCTACTAAAAGTTTCGTTTGTTTATATTGCCATCCTGAGATAATCGTCTCCATGCTCCAAATCCATTTTAAAGCCATTTCAAAGGCATTTTGCGCATACATGAAATGAACACATTTTTCTCCAAAACTATAACACATGCAAGCTTGTCCTGTTTGGTGGAGATGATATTTAATAAAATAAGTAGAAATCCACTAAAAGTTTTGTTTGGTTATCTTGCAATCCCGAGATAATCGTCTCCATGCTCCAAATCCATTTTAAAGCCATTTTTAAGGCATTTCGCGCATACATGAAATGAACACATTTTTCTCCAAAACTACAACAGATGCAAGCTTGTCCTGTTTGGTGGAGATGATATTTAATAAAATAAGTAGAAATCCACTAAAAGTTTTGTTTGGTTATCTTGCAATCCCGAGATAATCGTCTCCATGCTCCAAATCCATTTTAAAGCCATTTTTAAGGCATTTCGCGCATACATGAAATGAACACATTTTTCTCCAAAACTATAACAGATGCAAGCTTGTCCTGTTTGGTGGAGATAATATTTAATAAAATAAGTAGAAATCTACTAAAAGTTTCGTTTGTTTATATTGCCATCCTGAGATAATCGTCTCCATGCTCCAAATCCATTTTAAAGCCATTTCAAAGGCATTTTGCGCATACATGAAATGAACACATTTTTCTCCAAAACTATAACACATGCAAGCTTGTCCTGTTTGGTGGAGATGATATTTAATAAAATAAGTAGAAATCCACTAAAAGTTTTGTTTGGTTATCTTGCAATCCCGAGATAATCGTCTCTATGCTCCAAATCCATTTTAAAGCCATTTTTAAGGCATTTCGCGCATACATGAAATGAACACATTTTTCTCCAAAACTATAACAGATGCAAGCTTGTCCTGTTTGGTGGAGATGATATTTAATAAAATAAGTAGAAATCCACTAAAAGTTTTGTTTGGTTATCTTGCAATCTCGAGATAATCGTCTCCATGCTTCAAATGCTCTTAAAACCCATTTCTAAGGCATTTCGCGCATAAATGAAATGAACACATTTTTCTTTAAAACTATAACAGATGCAAGCTTGTCCTGTTTGGTGGAGATGATATTTAATAAAATAAGTAGAAATCCACTAAACGTTTTGTTTGGTTATCTTGCAATCCCGAGATAATCGTCTCCATGCTCCAAATCCATTTTAAAGCCATTTTTAAGGCATTTCGCGCATACATGAAATGAACACATTTTTCTCCAAAACTATAACAGATGCAAGCTTGTCCTGTTTGGTGGAGATGATATTTAATAAAATAAGTAGAAATCCACTAAAAGTTTTGTTTGGTTATCTTGCAATCTCGAGATAATCGTCTCCATGCTTCAAATGCTATTAAAACCCATTTCTAAGGCATTTCGCGCATAAATGAAATGAACACATTTTTCTCCAAAACTATAACAGATGCAAGCTTGTCCTGTTTGGTGGAGATGATATTTAATAAAATAAGTAGAAATCCACTAAAAGTTTGCAAGATTGCAAGATAACCAAACAAAACTTTTAGTGGATTTCTACTTATTTTATTAAATATCATCTCCACCAAACAGGACAAGCTTGCATCTGTTATAGTTTTGGAGAAAAATGTGTTCATTTCATGTATGCGCGAAATGCCTTAAAAATGGCTTTAAAATGGATTTGGAGCATGGAGACGATTATCTCGGGATTGCAAGATAACCAAACAAAACTTTTAGTGGATTTCTACTTATTTTATTAAATATCATCTCCACCAAACAGGACAAGCTTGCATCTGTTATAGTTTTGGAGAAAAATGTGTTCATTTCATGTATGCGCGAAATGCCTTAAAAATGGCTTTAAAATGGATTTGGAGCATGGAGACGATTATCTCGGGATTGCAAGATAACCAAACAAAACTTTTAGTGGATTTCTACTTATTTTATTAAATATCATCTCCACCAAACAGGACAAGCTTGCATGTGTTATAGTTTTGGAGAAAAATGTGTTCATTTCATGTATGCGCAAAATGCCTTTGAAATGGCTTTAAAATGGATTTGGAGCATGGAGACGATTATCTCAGGATGGCAATATAAACAAACGAAACTTTTAGTAGATTTCTACTTATTTTATTAAATATTATCTCCACCAAACAGGACAAGCTTGCATCTGTTATAGTTTTGGAGAAAAATGTGTTCATTTCATGTATGCGCGAAATGGCTTAAAAATGGCTTTAAAATGGATTTGGAGCATGGAGACGATTATCTCGGGATTGCAAGATAACCAAACAAAACTTTTAGTGGATTTCTACTTATTTTATTAAATATCATCTCCACCAAACAGGACAAGCTTGCATCTGTTATAGTTTTGGAGAAAAATGTGTTCATTTCATGTATGCGCGAAATGCCTTAAAAATGGCTTTAAAATGGATTTGGAGCATGGAGACGATTATCTCGGGATTGCAAGATAACCAAACAAAACTTTTAGTGGATTTCTACTTATTTTATTAAATATCATCTCCACCAAACAGGACAAGCTTGCATCTGTTATAGTTTTGGAGAAAAATGTGTTCATTTCATGTATGCGCAAAATGCCTTTGAAATGGCTTTAAAATGGATTTGGAGCATGGAGACGATTATCTCAGGATGGCAATATAAACAAACGAAACTTTTAGTAGATTTCTACTTATTTTATTAAATATTATCTCCACCAAACAGGACAAGCTTGCATCTGTTATAGTTTTGGAGAAAAATGTGTTCATTTCATGTATGCGCGAAATGCCTTAAAAATGGCTTTAAAATGGATTTGGAGCATGGAGACAATTATCTCGGGATTGCAAGATAACCAAACAAAACTTTTAGTGGATTTCTACTTATTTTATTAAATATCATCTCCACCAAACAGGACAAGCTTGCATCTGTTATAGTTTTGGAGAAAAATGTGTTCATTTCATGTATGCGCGAAATGCCTTAAAAATGGCTTTAAAATGGATTTGGAGCATGGAGACGATTATCTCGGGATTGCAAGATAACCAAACAAAACTTTTAGTGGATTTCTACTTATTTTATTAAATATCATCTCCACCAAACAGGACAAGCTTGCATCTGTTATAGTTTTAAAGAAAAATGTGTTAATTTCATTTATGCGCGAAATGCCTTAGAAATGGGTTTTAAGAGCATTTGAAGCATGAAGACGATTATCTCGAGATTGCAAGATAACCAAACAAAACTTTTAGTGGATTTCTACTTATTTTATTAAATATCATCTCCACCAAACAGGACAAGCTTGCATCTGTTATAGTTTTGGAGAAAAATGTGTTCATTTCATGTATGCGCGAAATGCCTTAAAAATGGCTTTAAAATGGATTTGGAGCATGGAGACGATTATCTCGGGATTGCAAGATAACCAAACAAAACTTTTAGTGGATTTCTACTTATTTTATTAAATATCATCTCCACCAAACAGGACAAGCTTGCATGTGCTATAGTTTTGGAGAAAAATGTGTTCATTTCATGTATGCGCAAAATGCCTTTGAAATGGCTTTAAAATGGATTTGGAGCATGGAGACGATTATCTCAGGATGGCAATATAAACAAACGAAACTTTTAGTAGATTTCTATTTATTTTATTAAATATTATCTCCACCAAACAGGACAAGCTTGCATCTGTTATAGTTTTGGAGAAAAATGTGTTCATTTCATGTATGCGCGAAATGCCTTAAAAATGGCTTTAAAATGGATTTGGAGCATGGAGACGATTATCTCGGGATTGCAAGATAACCAAACAAAACTTTTAGTGGATTTCTACTTATTTTATTAAATATCATCTCCACCAAACAGGACAAGCTTGCATCTGTTATAGTTTTGGAGAAAAATGTGTTCATTTCATGTATGCGCGAAATGCCTTAAAAATGGCTTTAAAATGGATTTGGAGCATGGAGACGATTATCTCGGGATTGCAAGATAACCAAACAAAACTTTTAGTGGATTTCTACTTATTTTATTAAATATCATCTCCACCAAACAGGACAAGCTTGCATCTGTTATAGTTTTGGAGAAAAATGTGTTCATTTCATGTATGCGCGAAATGCCTTAAAAATGGCTTTAAAATGGATTTGGAGCATGGAGACGATTATCTCGGGATTGCAAGATAACCAAACAAAACTTTTAGTGGATTTCTACTTATTTTATTAAATATCATCTCCACCAAACAGGACAAGCTTGCATCTGTTAAAGTTTTGGAGAAAAATGTGTTCATTTCATGTATGCGCAAAATGCCTTTGAAATGGCTTTAAAATGGATTTGGAGCATGGAGACGATTATCTCAGGATGGCAATATAAACAAACAAAACTTTTAGTAGATTTCTACTCGAGCTCGACTATCCATCTCTACTGTAGACCCTTTCAGCTTTTTGAGAGTTGGGTGGAGGACATCATCTCTGAAAATAGGGTCCCACAGCTGCACCCCATCAGTGTGAGCAGGACTCTTAGGACTCTTAGAAGAGTCAATGTTTTGAGACCATGGGGGGCGCTTAGCCCCCTCTCTTCGTCACTGAGGATGATTTCATTTTTCAGGGATTAGAGAGAGTGGTCCTTGTGGTGGACTGCAGGTATGGAGAGCTGTTGTCATCGTATTAGATAGATAAGAATGATTATATGTATTGTAGAAATGTCTCCTATCATGTTCCCTAATTTTTTATTATGTCCACATCCTGGTCCCCATCTTGGACATCATAACAAACGTGCACTTTTTTGTTTAATTTACACATTGGACCATAGGAAAAATGACACTACAGCTACAGAGGTGACCGTCTGATAGCCCAGCTCGACTATCCATCTCTACTGAAGACCCTTTCAGCTTTTTGAGAGTTGGGTGGAGGACATCATCTCTTAAAATAGGGTCCCACAGCTGCACCCCATCAGTGTAAGCAGGACTCTTAGGACTCTTAGAAGAGTCAATGCTCTAAAACCATGGGGGGCGCTTAGCCCCCTCTCTTCATCCCTGAGGATGATTTCATTTTTCAGGGATTAGAGAGGGTGGTCCTTGTGGTGGACTGCAGGTATGGAGAGCTGTTGTCATCGTATTAGATAGATAAGAATGATTATATGTATTGTAGAAATGTCTCCTATCATGTTCCCTAATTTTTTATTATGTCCACATCCTGGTCCCCATCTTGGACATCATAACAAACGTGCACTTTTTTGTTTAATTTACACATTGGACCATAGGAAAAATGACACTACAGCTACAGAGGTGACCGTCTGATAGCCCAGCTCGACTATCCATCTCTACTGAAGACCCTTTCAGCTTTTTGAGAGTTGGGTGGAGGACATCATCTCTGAAAATAGGGTCCCACAGCTGCACCCCATCAGTGTGAGCAGGACTCTTAGGACTCTTAGAAGAGTTAATGCTCTGAGACCATGGGGGCGCTTAGCCCCCTCTCTTCGTCACTGAGGATGATTTCATTTTTCAGGGATTAGAGAGGGTGGTCCTTGTGGTGGACTGCAGGTATGGAGAGCTGTTGTCATCGTATTAGATAGATAAGAATGATTATATGTATTGTAGAAATGTCTCCTATCATGTTCCCTAATTTTTTATTATGTCCACATCCTGGTCCCCATCTTGGACATCATAACAAACGTGCACTTTTTTGTTTAATTTACACATTGGACCATAGGAAAAATGACACTACAGCTACAGAGGTGACCGTCTGATAGCCCAGCTCGACTATCCATCTCTACTGAAGACCCTTTCAGCTTTTTGAGAGTTGGGTGGAGGACATCATCTCTTAAAATAGGGTCCCACAGCTGCACCCCATCAGTGTAAGCAGGACTCTTAGGACTCTTAGAAGAGTCAATGCTCTAAAACCATGGGGGGCGCTTAGCCCCCTCTCTTCGTCCCTGAGGATGATTTCATTTTTCAGGGATTAGAGAGGGTGGTCCTTGTGGTGGACTGCAGGTATGGAGAGCTGTTGTCATCGTATTAGATAGATAAGAATGATTATATGTATTGTAGAAATGTCTCCTATCATGTTCCCTAATTTTTTATTATGTCCACATCCTGGTCCCCATCTTGGACATCATAACAAACGTGCACTTTTTTGTTTAATTTACACATTGGACCATAGGAAAAATGACACTACAGCTACAGAGGTGACCGTCTGATAGCCCAGCTCGACTATCCATCTCTACTGAAGACCCTTTCAGCTTTTTGAGAGTTGGGTGGAGGACATCATCTCTGAAAATAGGGTCCCACAGCTGCACCCCATCAGTGTGAGCAGGACTCTTAGGACTCTTAGAAGAGTTAATGCTCTGAGACCATGGGGGCGCTTAGCCCCCTCTCTTCGTCACTGAGGATGATTTCATTTTTCAGGGATTAGAGAGGGTGGTCCTTGTGGTGGACTGCAGGTATGGAGAGCTGTTGTCATCGTATTAGATAGATAAGAATGATTATATGTATTGTAGAAATGTCTCCTATCATGTTCCCTAATTTTTTATTATGTCCACATCCTGGTCCCCATCTTGGACATCATAACAAACGTGCACTTTTTTGTTTAATTTACACATTGGACCATAGGAAAAATTACACTACAGCTACAGAGGTGACCGTCTGATAGCCCAGCTCGACTATCCATCTCTACTGAAGACCCTTTCAGCTTTTTGAGAGTTGGGTGGAGGACATCATCTCTGAAAATAGGGTCCCACAGCTGCACCCCATCAGTGTGAGCAGGACTCTTAGGACTCTTAGAAGAGTCAATGCTCTGAGACCATTGGGGGCACTTAGCCCCCTCTCTTCATCACTGAGGATGATTTCATTTTTCAGGGATTAGAGAGGGTGGTCCTTGTGGTGGACTGCAGGTATGGAGAGCTGTTGTCATCGTATTAGATAGATAAGAATGATTATATGTATTGTAGAAATGTCTCCTATCATGTTCCCTAATTTTTTATTATGTCCACATCCTGGTCCCCATCTTAGACATCATAACAAACGTGCACTTTTTTGTTTAATTTACACATTGGACCATAGGGAAAATGAAACTACAGCTACAGAGGTGACCGTCTGATAGCCCAGCTCGACTATCCATCTCTACTGAAGACCCTTTCAGCTTTTTGAGAGTTGGGTGGAGGACATCATCTCTGAAAATAGGGTCCCACAGCTGCACCCCATCAGTGTGAGCAGGACTCTTAGGACTCTTAGACCCTTTCAGCTTTTTGAGAGTTGGGTGGAGGACATCATCTCTGAAAATAGGGTCCCACAGCTGCACCCCATCAGTGTGAGCAGGACTCTTAGGACTCTTAGAAGAGTCAATGCTCTGAGACCATTGGGGGCACTTAGCCCCCTCTCTTCATCACTGAGGATGATTTCATTTTTCAGGGATTAGAGAGGGTGGTCCTTGTGGTGGACTGCAGATATGGAGAGCTGTTATCATCGTATTAGATAGATAAGAATGATTATATGTATTGTAGAAATGTCTCCTATCATGTTCCCTAATTTTTTATTATGTCCACATCCTGGTCCCCATCTTGGACATCATAACAAACGTGCACTTTTTTGTTTAATTTACACATTGGACCATAGGAAAAATGACACTACAGCTACAGAGGTGACCGTCTGATAGCCCAGCTCGACTATCCATCTCTACTGAAGACCCTTTCAGCTTTTTGAGAGTTGGGTGGAGGACATCATCTCTGAAAATAGGGTCCTACAGCTGCACCCCATCAGTGTGAGCAGGACTCTTAGGACTCTTAGAAGAGTCAATGCTCTGAGACCATGGGGGGCGCTTAGCCCCCTCTCTTCGTCACTGAGGATGATTTCATTTTTCAGGGATTAGAGAGGGTGGTCCTTGTAGTGGACTGCAGGTATGGAGAGCTGTTGTCATCGTATTAAATAGATAAGAATGATTATATGTATTGTAGAAATGTCTCCTATCATGTTCCCTAATTTTTTATTATGTCCACATCCTGGTCCCCATCTTGGACATCATAACAAACGTGCACTTTTTTGTTTAATTTACACATTGGACCATAGGAAAAATGACACTACAGCTACAGAGGTGACCGTCTGATAGCCCAGTTTGACGATCCATCTCTACTGAAGACCCTTTCAGCTTTTTGAGAGTTGGGTGGAGAACATCATCTCTGAAAATAGGGTCCCACAGCTGCACCCCATCAGTGTGAGCAGGACTCTTAGGACTCTTAGAAGAGTCAATGCTCTGAGACCATGGGGGGCGCTTAGCCCCCTCTCCTCGTCACTGAGGATGATTTCACTTTTTAGGGAATAGAGAGGGTGGTCCTTGTGGTGGACTGCAGGTATGGAGAGCTGTTGTCATCGTATTAGATAGATAAGAATGATTATATGTATTGTAGAAATGTCTCCTATCATGATCCCTATTTTTTTATTATGTCCACATCCTGGTCCCCATCTTGGAAATCATAACAAACGTGCACTTTTTTGTTTAATTTACAAATTGGACCATAGGAAAAATGACACTACAGCTACAGAGGTGACCGTCTGATAGCCCAGCTCGACTATCCATCTCTACTGAAGACCCTTTCAGCTTTTTGAGAGTTGGGTGGAGGACATCATCTCTGAAAATAGGGTCCCACAGCTGCACCCCATCAGAGTGAGCAGGAATCTTAGGACTCTTAGAAGAGTCAATGCTCTGAGACCATGGGGGGCGCTTAGCCCCCTCTCTTCGTCACTGAGGATGATTTCATTTTTCAGGGATTAGAGAGAGTGGTCCTTGTGGTGGACTGCAGGTATGGAGAGCTGTTGTGATCGTATTAGATAGATAAGAATGATTATATGTATTGTAGAAATGTCTTCAGTAGAGATGGATAGTCGAGCTGGGCTATCAGACGGTCACCTCTGTAGCTGTAGTGTCATTTTTCCTATGGTCCAATGTGTAAATTAAACAAAAAAGTGCACGTTTGTTATGATGTCCAAGATGGGGACCAGGATGTGGACATAATAAAAAATTAGGGAACATGATAGGAGACATTTCTACAATACATATAATCATTCTTATCTATCTAATACGATGACAACAGCTCTCCATACCTGCAGTCCACCACAAGGACCACCCTCTCTGATCCCTGAAAAATGAAATCATCCTCAGTGAAGAAGAGAGGGGGCTAAGCGCCCCCATGGTCTCAGAGCATTAACTCTTCTAAGAGTCCTAAGGGCATTTCGCGCATAAATGAAATGATCACATTTTTCTCCAAAACTATAACAGATGCAAGCTTGTCCTGTTTGGTGGAGATAATATTTAATAAAATAAGTAGAAACCTACTAAAAGTTTTGTTTGTTTATATTGCAATCCTGAGATAATCGTCTCCATGCTCCAAATCCATTTTAAAGCCATTTCAAAGGCATTTCACGCATAAATGAAATGATCACATTTTTCTCCAAAACTATAACACATGCAAGCTTGTCCTGTTTGGTGGAGATGATATTTAATAAAATAAGTAGAAATCCACTAAAAGTTTTGTTTGGTTATCTTGCAATCCCAAGATAATCGTCTCCATGCTCCAAATCCATTTTAAAGCCATTTTTAAGGCATTTCGCGCATAAATGAAATGATCACATTTTTCTCCAAAACTATAACAGATGCAAGCTTGTCCTGTTTGGTGGAGATAATATTTAATAAAATAAGTAGAAATCTACTAAAAGTTTTGTTTGTTTATATTGCCATCCTGAGATAATCGTCTCCATGCTCCAAATCCATTTTAAAGCCATTTCAAAGGCATTTTGCGCATAAATGAAATGATCACATTTTTCTCCAAAACTATAACACATGCAAGCTTGTCCTGTTTGGTGGAGATGATATTTGGTAAAATAAGTAGAAATCCACTAAAAGTTTTGTTTGGTTATCTTGCAATCCCGAGATAATCGTCTCCATGCTCCAAATCTATTTTAAAGCCATTTCAAAGGCATTGTGCGCATAAATGAAATGATCACATTTTTCTCCAAAAGTATAACAGATGCAAGCTTGTCCTGTTTGGTGGGGATAATATTTAATAAAATAAGTAGAAATCCACTAAAAGTTTTGTTTGGTTATCTTGCAATCCCGAGATAATCGTCTCCATGCTCCAAATCCATTTTAAAGCCATTTTTAAGGCATTTCGCGCATAAATGAAATGATCACATTTTTCTCCAAAACTATAACAGATGGAAGCTCGTCCTGTTTGGAGGGGATAATATTTAATAAAATAAGTAGAAATCAACTAAAAGTTTTGTTTGGTTATCTTGCAATCCCGAGATAATCGTCTCCATGCTTCAAATCCATTTAAAAGCCATTTTGAAGGCATTTCGCGCATAAATGAAATGATCACATTTTTCTTCAAAA
Source organism: Anomaloglossus baeobatrachus (assembly GCF_048569485.1). Classification (NCBI taxonomy): domain Eukaryota; kingdom Metazoa; phylum Chordata; class Amphibia; order Anura; family Aromobatidae; genus Anomaloglossus; species Anomaloglossus baeobatrachus. The sequence continues at coordinate 21,948 of NW_027445307.1, forward strand.
CTAAAACAGATGCAAGCTTGTCCTGTTTGGTAGAGATGATATTTAATAAAATATGTAGAAATCCACTAAAAGTTTTGTTTGGTTATCTTGCAATCCCGAGATAATCGTCTCCATGCTTCAAAACTATTTTAAAGCCATTTTTAAGGCATTTCGCGCATACATGAAATGATCACATTTTTCTCCAAAACTATAACAGATGCAAGCTTGTCCTGTTTGGTGGAGATAATATTTAATAAAATAAGTAGAAACCTACTAAAAGTTTCGTTTGTTTATATTGCAATCCTGAGATAATCGTCTCCATGCTCCAAATCCATTTTAAAGCCATTTCAAAGGCATTTCGCGCATAAATGAAATGATCACATTTTTCTCCAAAACTATAACACATGCAAGCTTGTCCTGTTTGGTGGAGATGATATTTAATAAAATAAGTAGAAATCCACTAAAAGTTTTGTTTGGTTATCTTGCAATCCCAAGATAATCGTCTCCATGCTCCAAATCCATTTTAAAGCCATTTTTAAGGCATTTCGCGCATAAATGAAATGATCACATTTTTCTCCAAAACTATAACAGATGCAAGCTTGTCCTGTTTGGTGGAGATAATATTTAATAAAATAGGTAGAAATCTACTAAAAGTTTCGTTTGTTTATATTGCAATCCTGGGATAATCGTCTCCATGCTCCAAATCCATTTTAAAGCCATTTCAAAGGCATTTCGCGCATAAATGAAATGATCACATTTTTCTCCAAAACTATAACAGATGCAAGCTTCTCCTGTTTGGTGGAGATGATATTTAATAAAATAAGTAGAAATCCACTAACAGATTTGTTTGGTTATCTTGCAATCCCGAGATAGTCGTCTCCATGCTCCAAATCCATTTTAAAGCCATCTTTAAGGCATTTCGCGCATAAATGAAATGATCACATTTTTCTCCAAAACTATAACAGATGCAAGCTTGTCCTGTTTGGTGGAGATGATATTTCATAAAATAAGTAGAAATCCACTAAAAGTTTTGTTTGGTTATCTTGCAATCCCGAGATAATCGTCTCCATGCTCCAAATCCATTTTAAAGCCATTTTTAAGGCATTTCGCGCATACATGAAATGAACACATTTTTCTCCAAAACTATAACAGATGCAAGCTTGTCCTGTTTGGTGGAGATGATATTTAATAAAATAAGTAGAAATCCACTAAAAGTTTTGTTTGGCGCCCCCATGGTTTTAGAGCATTGACTCTTCTAAGAGTCCTAAGAGTCCTGCTTACACTGATGGGGTGCAGCTGTGGGACCCTATTTTAAGAGATGATGTCCTCCACCCAACTCTCAAAAAGCTGAAAGGGTCTTCAGTAGAGATGGATAGTCGAGCTGGGCTATCAGACGGTCACCTCTGTAGCTGTAGTGTCATTTTTCCTATGGTCCAATGTGTAAATTAAACAAAAAAGTGCACATTTGTTATGATGTCCAAGATGGGGACCAGGATGTGGACATAATAAAAAATTAGGGAACATGATAGGAGACATTTCTACAATACATATAATCATTCTTATCTATCTAATACGATCACAACAGCTCTCCATTCCTGCAGTCCACCACAAGGACCACTCTCTCTAATCCCTGAAAAATGAAATCATCCTCAGTGAAGAAAAGAGGGGGCTAAGCGCCCCCCATGGTCTCAGAGCATTGACTCTTCTAAGAGTCCTAAGAGTCCTGCTCACACTGATGGGGTGCAGCTGTGGGACCCTATTTTCAGAGATGATGTCCTCCACCCAACTCTCAAAAAGCTGAAAGGGTCTTCAGTAGAGATGGATAGTCGAGCTGGGCTATCAGACGGTCACCTCTGTAGCTGTAGTGTCATTTTTCCTATGGTCCAATGTGTAAATTAAACAAAAAAGTGCACATTTGTTATGATTTCCAAGATGGGGACCAGGATGTGGACATAATAAAAAAATAGGGAACATGATAGGAGACATTTCTACAATACATATAATTATTCTTATCTATCTAATACGATGACAACAGCTCTCCATACCTGCAGTCCACCACAAGGACCACCCTCTCTAATCCCTGAAAAATTAAATCATCCTCAGTGACGAAGAGAGGGGGCTAAGCGCACCCCATGGTCTCAAAACATTGACTCTTCTAAGAGTCCTAAGAGTCCTGCTCACACTGATGGGGTGCAGCTGTGGGACCCTATTTTCAGAGATGATGTCCTCCACCCAACTCTCAAAAAGCTGAAAGGGTCTTCAGTAGAGATGGATAGTCGAGCTGGGCTATCAGACGGTCACCTCTGTAGCTGTAGTGTCATTTTTCCTATGGTCCAATGTGTAAATTAAACAAAAAAGTGCACGTTTGTTATGATTTCCAAGATGGGGACCAGGATGTGGACATAATAAAAAAATAGGGAACATGATAGGAGACATTTCTACAATACATATAATCATTCTTATCTATCTAATACGATGACAACAGCTCTCCATACCTGCAGTCCACCACAAGGACCACCCTCTCTATTCCCTGAAAAGTGAAATCATCCTCAGTGACGAAGAGAGGGGGCTAAGCGCCCCCCATGGTCTCAGAGCATTGACTCTTCTAAGAGTCCTAAGAGTCCTGCTCACACTGATGGGGTGCAGCTGTGGGACCCTATTTTCAGAGATGATGTCCTCCACCCAACTCTCAAAAAGCTGAAAGGGTCTTCAGTAGAGATGGATTGTCGAGCTGGGCTATCAGACGGTCACCTCTGTAGCTGTAGTGTCATTTTTCCTATGGTCCAATGTGTAAATTAAACAAAAAAGTGCACGTTTGTTAAGATGTCCAAGATGGGGACCAGGATGTGGACATAATAAAAAATTAGGGAACATGATAGGAGACATTTCTACAATACATATAATCATTCTTATCTATCTAATACGATGATAACAGCTCTCCATACCTGCAGTCCACCACAAGGACCACCCTCTCTAATCCCTGAAAAATGAAATCATCCTCAGTGACGAAGAGAGGGGGCTAAGCGCCCCCATGGTCTCAGAGCATTAACTCTTCTAAGAGTCCTAAGAGTCCTGCTCACACTGATGGGGTGCAGCTGTGGGACCCTATTTTCAGAGATGATGTCCTCCACCCAACTCTCAAAAAGCTGAAAGGGTCTTCAGTAGAGATGGATAGTCGAGCTGGGCTATCAGACGGTCACCTCTGTAGCTGTAGTGTCATTTTTCCTATGGTCCAATGTGTAAATTAAACAAAAAAGTGCACGTTTGTTATGATGTCCAAGATGGGGACCAGGATGTGGACATAATAAAAAATTAGGGAACATGATAGGAGACATTTCTACAATACATATAATCATTCTTATCTATCTAATACGATGACAACAGCTCTCCATACCTGCAGTCCACCACAAGGACCACCCTCTCTAATCCCTGAAAAATGAAATCATCCTCAGTGACGAAGAGAGGGGGCCAAGCGCCCCCCATGGTACCAGAGCATTGACTCTTCTAAGAGTCCTAAGAGTCCTGCTCACACTGATGGGGTGAAGCTTTGGGACCCTATTTTCAGAGATGATGTCCTCCACCCAACTCTCAAAAAGCTGAAAGGGTCTTCAGTAGAGATGGATAGTCGAGCTGGGCTATCAGACGGTCACCTCTGTAGCTGTAGTGTCATTTTTCCTATGGTCCAATGTGTAAATTAAACAAAAAAGTGCACGTTTGTTATGATGTCCAAGATGGGGACCAGGATGTGGACATAATAAGAAATTAGGGAACATGATAGGAGACATTTCTACAATACATATAATCATTATTATCTATCTAATACGATGACAACAGCTCTCCATACCTGCAGTCCACCACAAGGACCACCCTCTCTAATCCCTGAAAAATGAAATCATCCTCAGTGACGAAGAGAGGGGGCTAAGTGCCCCCAATGGTCTCAGAGCATTGACTCTTCTAAGAGTCCTAAGAGTCCTGCTCACACTGATGGGGTGCAGCTGTGGGACCCTATTTTCAGAGATGATGTCCTCCACCCAACTCTCAAAAAGCTGAAAGGGTCTTCAGTAGAGATGGATAGTCGAGCTGGGCTATCAGACGGTCACCTCTGTAGCTGTAGTGTCATTTTTCCTATGGTCCAATGTGTAAATTAAACAAAAAAGTGCACGTTTGTTATGATGTCCAAGATGGGGACCAGGATGTGGACATAATAAGAAATTAGGGAACATGATAGGAGACATTTCTACAATACATATAATCATTCTTATCTATCTAATACGATGACAACAGCTCTCCATACCTGCAGTCCACCACAAGGACCACCCTCTCTAATCCCTGAAAAATGAAATCATCCTCAGGGACGAAGAGAGGGGGCTAAGCGCCCCTCATTGTTTTAGAGCATTGACTCTTCTAAGAGTCCTAAGAGTCCTGCTTACACTGATGGGGTGCAGCTGTGGGACCCTATTTTCAGAGATGATGTCCTCCACCCAACTCTCAAAAAGCTGAAAGGGTCTTCAGTAGAGATGGATAGTCGAGCTGGGCTATCAGACGGTCACCTCTGTAGCTGTAGTGTCATTTTTCCTATGGTCCAATGTGTAAATTAAACAAAAAAGTGCACGTTTGTTATGATGTTCAAGATGGGGACCAGGATGTGGACATAATAAAAAATTAGGGAACATGATAGGAGACATTTCTACAATACATATAATCATTCTTATCTATCTAATACGATCACAACAGCTCTCCATACCTGCAGTCCACCACAAGGACCACTCTCTCTAATCCCTGAAAAATTAAATCATCCTCAGTGACGAAGAGAGGGGGCTAAGCGCCCCCCATGGTCTCAGAGCATTGACTCTTCTAAGAGTCCTAAGATTCCTGCTCACACTGATGGGGTGCAGCTGTGGGACCCTATTTTCAGAGATGATGTCCTCCACCCAACTCTCAAAAAGCTGAAAGGGTCTTCAGTAGAGATGGATAGTCGAGCTGGGCTATCAGACGGTCACCTCTGTAGCTGTAGTGTCATTTTTCCTATGGTCCAATGTGTAAATTAAACAAAAAAGTGCACGTTTGTTATGATTTCCAAGATGGGGACCAGGATGTGGACATAATAAAAAAATAGGGAACATGATAGGAGACATTTCTACAATACATATAATCATTCTTATCTATCTAATACGATGACAACAGCTCTCCATACCTGCAGTCCACCACAAGGACCACCCTCTCTAATCCCTGAAAAATGAAATCATCCTCAGTGACGAAGAGAGGGGGCTAAGCGCCCCCATGGTCTCAGAGCATTAACTCTTCTAAGAGTCCTAAGAGTCCTGCTCACACTGATGGGGTGCAGCTGTGGGACCCTATTTTCAGAGATGATGTCCTCCACCCAACTCTCAAAAAGCTGAAAGGGTCTTCAGTAGAGATGGATAGTCGAGCTGGGCTATCAGACGGTCACCTCTGTAGCTGTAGTGTCATTTTTCCTATGGTCCAATGTGTAAATTAAACAAAAAAGTGCACGTTTGTTCTGATTTCCAAGATGGGGACCAGGATGTGGACATAATAAAAAAATAGGGAACATGATAGGAGACATTTCTACAATACATATAATCATTCTTATCTATCTAATACGATGACAACAGCTCTCCATACCTGCAGTCCACCACAAGGACCACCCTCTCTATTCCCTGAAAAGTGAAATCATCCTCAGTGACGAAGAGAGGGGGCTAAGCGCCCCCCATGGTCTCAGAGCATTGACTCTTCTAAGAGTCCTAAGAGTCCTGCTCACACTGATGGGGTGCAGCTGTGGGACCCTATTTTCAGAGATGATGTTCTCCACCCAACTCTCAAAAAGCTGAAAGGGTCTTCAGTAGAGATGGATAGTCGAGCTGGGCTATCAGACGGTCACCTCTGTAGCTGTAGTGTCATTTTTCCTATGGTCCAATGTGTAAATTAAACAAAAAAGTGCACGTTTGTTATGATGTCCAAGATGGGGACCAGGATGTGGACATAATAAAAAATTAGGGAACATGATAGGAGACATTTCTACAATGCATATAATCATTCTTATCTATCTAATACGATGATAACAGCTCTCCATATCTGCAGTCCACCACAAGGACCACCCTCTCTAATCCCTGAAAAATGAAATCATCCTCAGTGATGAAGAGAGGGGGCTAAGTGCCCCCAATGGTCTCAGAGCATTGACTTTTCTAAGAGTCCTAAGAGTCCTGCTTACACTGATGGGGTGCAGCTGTGGGACCCTATTTTCAGAGATGATGTCCTCCACCCAACTCTCAAAAAGCTGAAAGGGTCTTCAGTAGAGATGGATAGTCGAGCTGGGCTATCAGACGGTCACCTCTGTAGCTGTAGTGTCATTTTTCCTATGGTCCAATGTGTAAATTAAACAAAAAAGTGCACGTTTGTTATGATGTCCAAGATGGGGACCAGGATGTGGACATAATAAAAAATTAGGGAACATGATAGGAGACATTTCTACAATACATATAATCATTCTTATCTATCTAATACGATGATAACAGCTCTCCATATCTGCAGTCCACCACAAGGACCACCCTCTCTAATCCCTGAAAAATGAAATCATCCTCAGTGATGAAGAGAGGGGGCTAAGTGCCCCCAATGGTCTCAGAGCATTGACTCTTCTAAGAGTCCTAAGAGTCCTGCTCACACTGATGGGGTGCAGCTGTGGGACCCTATTTTCAGAGATGATGTCCTCCACCCAACTCTCAAAAAGCTGAAAGGGTCTTCAGTAGAGATGGATAGTCGAGCTGGGCTATCAGACGGTCACCTCTGTAGCTGTAGTGTCATTTTTCCTATGGTCCAATGTGTAAATTAAACAAAAAAGTGCACGTTTGTTATGATGTCCAAGATGGGGACCAGGATGTGGACATAATAAAAAATTAGGGAACATGATAGGAGACATTTCTACAATACATATAATCATTCTTATCTATCTAATACGATGACAACAGCTCTCCATACCTGCAGTCCACCACAAGGACCACCCTCTCTAATCCCTGAAAAATGAAATCATCCTCTGTGACGAAGAGAGGGGGCTAAGCGCCCCCATGGTCTCAGAGCATTAACTCTTCTAAGAGTCCTAAGAGTCCTGCTCACACTGATGGGGTGCAGCTGTGGGACCCTATTTTCAGAGATGATGTCCTCCACCCAACTCTCAAAAAGCTGAAAGGGTCTTCAGTAGAGATGGATAGTCGAGCTGGGCTATCAGACGGTCACCTCTGTAGCTGTAGTGTCATTTTTCCTATGGTCCAATGTGTAAATTAAACAAAAAAGTGCACGTTTGTTATGATGTCCAAGATGGGGACCAGGATGTGGACATAATAAAAAATTAGGGAACATGATAGGAGACATTTCTACAATACATATAATCATTCTTATCTATCTAATACGATGACAACAGCTCTCCATACCTGCAGTCCACCACAAGGACCACCCTCTCTAATCCCTGAAAAATGAAATCATCCTCAGTGACGAAGAGAGGGGGCTAAGCACCCCCATGGTCTCAGAGCATTAACTCTTCTAAGAGTCCTAAGAGTCCTGCTCACACTGATGGGGTGCAGCTGTGGGACCCTATTTTCAGAGATGATGTCCTCCACCCAACTCTCAAAAAGCTGAAAGGGTCTTCAGTAGAGATGGATAGTCGAGCTGGGCTATCAGACGGTCACCTCTGTAGCTGTAGTGTCATTTTTCCTATGGTCCAATGTGTAAATTAAACAAAAAAGTGCACGTTTGTTATGATGTCCAAGATGGGGACCAGGATGTGGACATAATAAAAAATTAGGGAACATGATAGGAGACATTTCTACAATACATATAATCATTCTTATCTATCTAATACGATGACAACAGCTCTCCATACCTGCAGTCCACCACAAGGACCACCCTCTCTAATCCCTGAAAAATGAAATCATCCTCAGGGACGAAGAGAGGGGGCTAAGCGGCCCCCATGGTTTTAGAGCATTGACTCTTCTAAGAGTCCTAAGAGTCCTGCTTACACTGATGGGGTGCAGCTGTGGGACCCTATTTTAAGAGATGATGTCCTCCACCCAACTCTCAAAAAGCTGAAAGGGTCTTCAGTAGAGATGGATAGTCGAGCTGGGCTATCAGACGGTCACCTCTGTAGCTGTAGTGTCATTTTTCCTATGGTCCAATGTGTAAATTAAACAAAAAAGTGCACGTTTGTTATGATGTCCAAGATGGGGACCAGGATGTGGACATAATAAACAAATAGGGAACATGATAGGAGACATTTCTACAATACATATAATCATTCTTATCTATCTAATACGATCACAACAGCTCTCCATACCTGCAGTCCACCACAAGGACCACTCTCTCTAATCCCTGAAAAATGAAATCATCCTCAGTGACGAAGAGAGGGGGCTAAGCGCCCCCCATGGTCTCAAAACATTGACTCTTCTAAGAGTCCTAAGAGTCCTGCTCACACTGATGGGGTGCAGCTGTGGGACCCTATTTTCAGAGATGATGTCCTCCACCCAACTCTCAAAAAGCTGAAAGGGTCTTCAGTAGAGATGGATAGTCGAGCTGGGCTACCAGACGGTCACCTCTGTAGCTGTAGTGTCATTTTTCCTATGGTCCAATGTGTAAATTAAACAAAAAAGTGCACGTTTGTTATGATTTCCAAGATGGGGACCAGGATGTGGACATAATAAAAAAATAGGGAACATGATAGGAGACATTTCTACAATACATATAATCATTCTTATCTATCTAATACGATGACAACAGCTCTCCATACCTGCAGTCCACCACAAGTACCACCCTCTCTATTCCCTGAAAAGTGAAATCATCCTCAGTGACAAAGAGAGGGGGCTAAGCGCCCCCCATGGTCTCAAAACATTGACTCTTCTAAGAGTCCTAAGAGTCCTGCTCACACTGATGGGGTGCAGCTGTGGGACCCTATTTTCAGAGATGATGTTCTCCACCCAACTCTCAAAAAGCTGAAAATGTCTTCAGTAGAGATAGATAGTCGAGCTGGGCTATCAGACGGTCACCTCTGTAATCATATTTAATAAAATAAGTAGAAATCCACTAAAAGTTTTGTTTGGTTATCTTGCAATCCCGAGATAATCGTCTCCATGCTCCAAATCCATTTTAAAGCCATTTTTAAGGCATTTCGCGCATACATGAAATGAACACATTTTTCTTCAAAACTATAACAGATGCAAGCTTGTCCTGTTTGGTGGAGATGATATTTAATAAAATAAGTAGAAATCCACTAAAAGTTTTGTTTGGTTATCTTGCAATCCCGAGATAATCGTCTCCATGCTCCAAATCCATTTTAAAGCCATTTCAAAGGCATTTTGCGCATACATGAAATGAACACATTTTTCTCCAAAACTATAACACATGCAAGCTTGTCCTGTTTGGTGGAGATGATATTTAATAAAATAAGTAGAAATCCACTAAAAGTTTTGTTTGGTTATCCTGCAATCCCGAGATAATCGTCTCCATGCTCCAAATCCATTTTAAAGCCATTTTTAAGGCATTTCGCGCATACATGAAATGAACACATTTTTCTCCAAAACTATAACAGATGCAAGCTTGTCCTGTTTGGTGGAGATGATATTTAATAAAATAAGTAGAAATCCACTAAAAGTTTTGTTTGGTTATCTTGCAATCCCGAGATAATCGTCTCCATGCTCCAAATCCATTTTAAAGCCATTTTTAAGGCATTTCGCGCATACATGAAATGAACACATTTTTCTCCAAAACTATAACAGATGCAAGCTTGTCCTGTTTGGTGGAGATGATATTTAATAAAATAAGTAGAAATCCACTAAAATTTTTGTTTGGTTATCTTGCAATCCCGAGATAATCGTCTCCATGCTCCAAATCCATTTTAAAGCCATTTTTAAGGCATTTCGCGCATACATGAAATGAACACATTTTTCTCCAAAACTATAACAGATGCAAGCTTGTCCTGTTTGGTGGAGATGATATTTAATAAAATAAGTAGAAATCCACTAAAAGTTTTGTTTGGTTATATTGCAATCCCGAGGAAATCGTCTCCATGCTCCAAATCCATTTTAAAGCCATTTCAAAGGCATTTTGCGCATACATGAAATGAACACATTTTTCTCCAAAACTATAACACATGCAAGCTTGTCCTGTTTGGTGGAGATGATATTTAATAAAATAAGTAGAAATCCACTAAAAGTTTTGTTTGGTTATCTTGCAATCCCGAGATAATCGTCTCCATGCTCCAAATCCATTTTAAAGCCATTTTTAAGGCATTTCGCGCATACATGAAATGAACACATTTTTCTCCAAAACTATAACAGATGCAAGCTTGTCCTGTTTGGTGGAGATGATATTTAATAAAATAAGTAGAAATCCACTAAAAGTTTTGTTTGGTTATCTTGCAATCCCGAGATAATCGTCTCCATGCTCCAAATCCATTTTAAAGCCATTTTTAAGGCATTTCGCGCATACATGAAATGAACACATTTTTCTCCCAAACTATAACAGATGCAAGCTTGTCCTGTTTGGTGGAGATGATATTTAATAAAATAAGTAGAAATCCACTAAAATTTTTGTTTGGTTATCTTGCAATCCCGAGATAATCGTCTCCATGCTCCAAATCCATTTTAAAGCCATTTTTAAGGCATTTCGCGCATACATGAAATGAACACATTTTTCTCCAAAACTATAACAGATGCAAGCTTGTCCTGTTTGGTGGAGATGATATTTAATAAAATAAGTAGAAATCCACTAAAAGTTTTGTTTGGTTATATTGCAATCCCGAGATAATCGTCTCCATGCTCCAAATCCATTTTAAAGCCATTTTTAAGGCATTTCGCGCATACATGAAATGAACACATTTTTCTCCAAAACTATAACAGATGCAAGCTTGTCCTGTTTGGTGGAGATGATATTTAATAAAATAAGTAGAAATCCACTAAAAGTTTTGTTTGGTTATCTTGCAATCCCGAGATAATCGTCTCCATGCTCCAAATCCATTTTAAAGCCATTTTTATGGCATTTCGCGCATACATGAAATGAACACATTTTTCTCCAAAACTATAACAGATGCAAGCTTGTCCTGTTTGGTGGAGATAATATTTAATAAAATAAGTAGAAATCTACTAAAAGTTTCGTTTGTTTATATTGCCTTCCTGAGATAATCGTCTCCATGCTCCAAATCCATTTTAAAGCCATTTCAAAGGCATTTTGCGCATACATGAAATGAACACATTTTTCTCCAAAACTATAACACATGCAAGCTTGTCCTGTTTGGTGGAGATGATATTTAATAAAATAAGTAGAAATCCACTAAAAGTTTTGTTTGGTTATCTTGCAATCCCGAGATAATCGTCTCCATGCTCCAAATCCATTTTAAAGCCATTTTTAAGGCATTTTGCGCATACATGAAATGAACACATTTTTCTCCAAAACTATAACAGATGCAAGCTTGTCCTGTTTGGTGGAGATGATATTTAATAAAATAAGTAGAAATCCACTAAAAGTTTTGTTTGGTTATCTTGCAATCCCGAGATAATCGTCTCCATGCTCCAAATCCATTTTAAAGCCATTTTTAAGGCATTTCGCGCATACATGAAATGAACACATTTTTCTCCAAAACTATAACAGATGCAAGCTTGTCCTGTTTGGTGGAGATGATATTTAATAAAATAAGTAGAAATCCACTAAAAGTTTTGTTTGGTTATCTTGCAATCCCGAGATAATCGTCTCCATGCTCCAAATCCATTTTAAAGCCATTTTTAAGGCATTTCGCGCATACATGAAATGAACACATTTTTCTCCAAAACTATAACAGATGCAAGCTTGTCCTGTTTGGTGGAGATGATATTTAATAAAATAAGTAGAAATCCACTAAAAGTTTTGTTTGGTTATCTTGCAATCCCGAGATAATCGTCTCCATGCTCCAAATCCATTTTAAAGCCATTTCAAAGGCATTTTGCGCATACATGAAATGAACACATTTTTTTCCAAAACTATAACAGATGCAAGCTTGTCCTGTTTGGTGGAGATGATATTTAATAAAATAAGTAGAAATCCACTAAAAGTTTTGTTTGGTTATCTTGCAATCCCGAGATAATCGTCTCCATGCTCCAAATCCATTTTAAAGCCATTTTTAAGGCATTTCGCGCATACATGAAATGAACACATTTTTCTCCAAAACTATAACAGATGCAAGCTTGTCCTGTTTGGTGGAGATGATATTTAATAAAATAAGTAGAAATCCACTAAAAGTTTTGTTTGGTTATCTTGCAATCCCGAGATAATCGTCTCCATGCTCCAAATCCATTTTAAAGCCATTTTTAAGGCATTTCGCGCATACATGAAATGAACACATTTTTCTCCAAAACTATAACAGATGCAAGCTTGTCCTGTTTGGTGGAGATGATATTTAATAAAATAAGTAGAAATCTACTAAAAGTTTTGTTTGGTTATCTTGCAATCCCGAGATAATCGTCTCCATGCTCCAAATCCATTTTAAAGCCATTTCAAAGGCATTTTGCGCATACATGAAATGAACACATTTTTCTCCAAAACTATAACACATGCAAGCTTGTCCTGTTTGGTGGAGATGATATTTAATTAAATAAGTAGAAATCCACTAAAAGTTTTGTTTGGTTATCTTGCAATCCCGAGATAATCGTCTCCATGCTCCAAATCCATTTTAAAGCCATTTTTAAGGCATTTCGCGCATACATGAAATGAACACATTTTTCTCCAAAACTATAACAGATGCAAGCTTGTCCTGTTTGGTGGAGATGATATTTAATAAAATAAGTAGAAATCCACTAAAAGTTTTGTTTGGTTATCTTGCAATCCCGAGATAATCGTCTCCATGCTCCAAATCCATTTTAAAGCCATTTTTAAGGCATTTCGCGCATACATGAAATGAACACATTTTTCTCCAAAACTATAACAGATGCAAGCTTGTCCTGTTTGGTGGAGATGATATTTAATAAAATAAGTAGAAATCCACTAAAAGTTTTGTTTGGTTATCTTGCAATCCCGAGATAATCGTCTCCATGCTCCAAATACATTTTAAAGCCATTTTTAAGGCATTTCGCGCATACATGAAATGAACACATTTTTCTCCAAAACTATAACAGATGCAAGCTTGTCCTGTTTGGTGGAGATGATATTTAATAAAATAAGTAGAAATCCACTAAAAGTTTTGTTTGGTTATCTTGCAATCCCGAGATAATCGTCTCCATGCTCCAAATCCATTTTAAAGCCATTTTTAAGGCATTTTGCGCATACATGAAATGAACACATTTTTCTCCAAAACTATAACAGATGCAAGCTTGTCCTGTTTGGTGGAGATGATATTTAATAAAATAAGTAGAAATCCACTAAAAGTTTTGTTTGGTTATCTTGCAATCCCGAGATAATCGTCTCCATGCTCGAAATCCATTTTAAAGCCATTTCAAAGGCATTTTGCGCATACATGAAATGAACACATTTTTCTCCAAAACTATAACACATGCAAGCTTGTCCTGTTTGGTGGAGATGATATTTAATAAAATAAGTAGAAATCCACTAAAAGTTTTGTTTGGTTATCCTGCAATCCCGAGATAATCGTCTCCATGCTCCAAATCCATTTTAAAGCCATTTTTAAGGCATTTCGCGCATACATGAAATGAACACATTTTTCTCCAAAACTATAACAGATGCAAGCTTGTCCTGTTTGGTGGAGATGATATTTAATAAAATAAGTAGAAATCCACTAAAAGTTTTGTTTGGTTATCTTGCAATCCCGAGATAATCGTCTCCATGCTCCAAATCCATTTTAAAGCCATTTTTAAGGCATTTCGCGCATACATGAAATGAACACATTTTTCTCCAAAACTATAACAGATGCAAGCTTGTCCTGTTTGGTGGAGATGATATTTAATAAAATAAGTAGAAATCCACTAAAATTTTTGTTTGGTTATCTTGCAATCCCGAGATAATCGTCTCCATGCTCCAAATCCATTTTAAAGCCATTTTTAAGGCATTTCGCGCATACATGAAATGAACACATTTTTCTCCAAAACTATAACAGATGCAAGCTTGTCCTGTTTGGTGGAGATGATATTTAATAAAATAAGTAGAAATCCACTAAAAGTTTTGTTTGGTTATATTGCAATCCCGAGATAATCGTCTCCATGCTCCAAATCCATTTTAAAGCCATTTCAAAGGCATTTTGCGCATACATGAAATGAACACATTTTTCTCCAAAACTATAACACATGCAAGCTTGTCCTGTTTGGTGGAGATGATATTTAATAAAATAAGTAGAAATCCACTAAAAGTTTTGTTTGGTTATCTTGCAATCCCGAGATAATCTTCTCCATGCTCCAAATCCATTTTAAAGCCATTTTTAAGGCATTTCGCGCATACATGAAATGAACACATTTTTCTCCAAAACTATAACAGATGCAAGCTTGTCCTGTTTGGTGGAGATGATATTTAATAAAATAAGTAGAAATCCACTAAAAGTTTTGTTTGGTTATCTTGCAATCCCGAGATAATCGTCTCCATGCTCCAAATCCATTTTAAAGCCATTTTTAAGGCATTTCGCGCATACATGAAATGAACACATTTTTCTCCCAAACTATAACAGATGCAAGCTTGTCCTGTTTGGTGGAGATGATATTTAATAAAATAAGTAGAAATCCACTAAAATTTTTGTTTGGTTATCTTGCAATCCCGAGATAATCGTCTCCATGCTCCAAATCCATTTTAAAGCCATTTTTAAGGCATTTCGCGCATACATGAAATGAACAAATTTTTCTCCAAAACTATAACAGATGCAAGCTTGTCCTGTTTGGTGGAGATGATATTTAATAAAATAAGTAGAAATCCACTAAAAGTTTTGTTTGGTTATATTGCAATCCCGAGATAATCGTCTCCATGCTCCAAATCCATTTTAAAGCCATTTTTAAGGCATTTCGCGCATACATGAAATGAACACATTTTTCTCCAAAACTATAACAGATGCAAGCTTGTCCTGTTTGGTGGAGATGATATTTAATAAAATAAGTAGAAATCCACTAAAAGTTTTGTTTGGTTATCTTGCAATCCCGAGATAATCGTCTCCATGCTCCAAATCCATTTTAAAGCCATTTTTAAGGCATTTCGCGCATACATGAAATGAACACATTTTTCTCCAAAACTATAACAGATGCAAGCTTGTCCTGTTTGGTGGAGATAATATTTAATAAAATAAGTAGAAATCTACTAAAAGTTTCGTTTGTTTATATTGCCATCCTGAGATAATCGTCTCCATGCTCCAAATCCATTTTAAAGCCATTTCAAAGGCATTTTGCGCATACATGAAATGAACACATTTTTCTCCAAAACTATAACACATGCAAGCTTGTCCTGTTTGGTGGAGATGATATTTAATAAAATAAGTAGAAATCCACTAAAAGTTTTGTTTGGTTATCTTGCAATCCCGAGATAATCGTCTCCATGCTCCAAATCCATTTTAAAGCCATTTTTAAGGCATTTTGCGCATACATGAAATGAACACATTTTTCTCCAAAACTATAACAGATGCAAGCTTGTCCTGTTTGGTGGAGATGATATTTAATAAAATAAGTAGAAATCCACTAAAAGTTTTGTTTGGTTATCTTGCAATCCCGAGATAATCGTCTCCATGCTCCAAATCCATTTTAAAGCCATTTTTAAGGCATTTCGCGCATACATGAAATGAAAACATTTTCTCCAAAACTATAACAGATGCAAGCTTGTCCTGTTTGGTGGAGATGATATTTAATAAAATAAGTAGAAATCCACTAAAAGTTTTGTTTGGTTATCTTGCAATCCCGAGATAATCGTCTCCATGCTCCAAATCCATTTTAAAGCCATTTTTAAGGCATTTCGCGCATACATGAAATGAACACATTTTTCTCCAAAACTATAACAGATGCAAGCTTGTCCTGTTTGGTGGAGATGATATTTAATAAAATAAGTAGAAATCCACTAAAAGGTTTGTTTGGTTATCTTGCAATCCCGAGATAATCGTCTCCATGCTCCAAATCCATTTTAAAGCCATTTTTAAGGCATTTCGCGCATACATGAAATGAACACATTTTTCTCCAAAACTATAACAGATGCAAGCTTGTCCTGTTTGGTGGAGATGATATTTAATAAAATAAGTAGAAATCCACTAAAAGTTTTGTTTGGTTATCTTGCAATCCCGAGATAATCGTCTCCATGCTCCAAATCCATTTTAAAGCCATTTTTAAGGCATTTCGCGCATACATGAAATGAACACATTTTTCTCCAAAACTATAACAGATGCAAGCTTGTCCTGTTTGGTGGAGATGATATTTAATAAAATAAGTAGAAATCTACTAAAAGTTTTGTTTGGTTATCTTGCAATCCCGAGATAATCGTCTCCATGCTCCAAATCCATTTTAAAGCCATTTCAAAGGCATTTTGCGCATACATGAAATGAACACATTTTTCTCCAAAACTATAACACATGCAAGCTTGTCCTGTTTGGTGGAGATGATATTTAATAAAATAAGTAGAAATCCACTAAAAGTTTTGTTTGGTTATCTTGCAATCCCGAGATAATCGTCTCCATGCTCCAAATCCATTTTAAAGCCATTTTTAAGGCATTTCGCGCATACATGAAATGAACACATTTTTCTCCAAAACTATAACAGATGCAAGCTTGTCCTGTTTGGTGGAGATGATATTTAATAAAATAAGTAGAAATCCACTAAAAGTTTTGTTTGGTTATCTTGCAATCCCGAGATAATCGTCTCCATGCTCCAAATCCATTTTAAAGCCATTTTTAAGGCATTTCGCGCATACATGAAATGAACACATTTTTCTCCAAAACTATAACAGATGCAAGCTTGTCCTGTTTGGTGGAGATCATATTTAATAAAATAAGTAGAAATCCACTAAAAGTTTTGTTTGGTTATCTTGCAATCCCGAGATAATCGTCTCCATGCTCCAAATCCATTTTAAAGCCATTTTTAAGGCATTTCGCGCATACATGAAATGAACACATTTTTCTCCAAAACTATAACAGATGCAAGCTTGTCCTGTTTGGTGGAGATGATATTTAATAAAATAAGTAGAAATCCACTAAAAGTTTTCTTTGGTTATCTTGCAATCCCGAGATAATCGTCTCCATGCTCCAAATCCATTTTAAAGCCATTTTTAAGGCATTTCGCGCATACATGAAATGAACACATTTTTCTCCAAAACTATAACAGATGCAAGCTTGTCCTGTTTGGTGGAGATGATATTTAATAAAATAAGTAGAAATCCACTAAAAGTTTTGTTTGGTTATCTTGCAATCCCGAGATAATCGTCTCCATGCTCCAAATCCATTTTAAAGCCATTTTTAAGGCATTTCGCGCATACATGAAATGAACACATTTTTCTTCAAAACTATAAGAGATGCAAGCTTGTCCTGTTTGGTGGAGATGATATTTAATAAAATAAGTAGAAATCCACTAAAAGTTTTGTTTGGTTATCTTGCAATCCCGAGATAATCGTCTCCATGCTCCAAATCCATTTTAAAGCCATTTCAAAGGCATTTTGCGCATACATGAAATGAACACATTTTTCTCCAAAACTATAACACATGCAAGCTTGTCCTGTTTGGTGGAGATGATATTTAATAAAATAAGTAGAAATCCACTAAAAGTTTTGTTTGGTTATCCTGCAATCCCGAGATAATCGTCTCCATGCTCCAAATCCATTTTAAAGCCATTTTTAAGGCATTTCGCGCATACATGAAATGAACACATTTTTCTCCAAAACTATAACAGATGCAAGCTTGTCCTGTTTGGTGGAGATGATATTTAATAAAATAAGTAGAAATCCACTAAAAGTTTTGTTTGGTTATCTTGCAATCCCGAGATAATCGTCTCCATGCTCCAAATCCATTTTAAAGCCATTTTTAAGGCATTTCGCGCATACATGAAATGAACACATTTTTCTCCAAAACTATAACAGATGCAAGCTTGTCCTGTTTGGTGGAGATGATATTTAATAAAATAAGTAGAAATCCACTAAAATTTTTGTTTGGTTATCTTGCAATCCCGAGATAATCGTCTCCATGCTCCAAATCCATTTTAAAGCCATTTTTAAGGCATTTCGCGCATACATGAAATGAACACATTTTTCTCCAAAACTATAACAGATGCAAGCTTGTCCTGTTTGGTGGAGATGATATTTAATAAAATAAGTAGAAATCCACTAAAAGTTTTGTTTGGTTATATTGCAATCCCGAGATAATCGTCTCCATGCTCCAAATCCATTTTAAAGCCATTTCAAAGGCATTTTGCGCATACATGAAATGAACACATTTTTCTCCAAAACTATAACACATGCAAGCTTGTCCTGTTTGGTGGAGATGATATTTAATAAAATAAGTAGAAATCCACTAAAAGTTTTGTTTGGTTATCTTGCAATCCCGAGATAATCGTCTCCATGCTCCAAATCCATTTTAAAGCCATTTTTAAGGCATTTCGCGCATACATGAAATGAACACATTTTTCTCCAAAACTATAACAGATGCAAGCTTGTCCTGTTTGGTGGAGATGATATTTAATAAAATAAGTAGAAATCCACTAAAAGTTTTGTTTGGTTATCTTGCAATCCCGAGATAATCGTCTCCATGCTCCAAATCCATTTTAAAGCCATTTTTAAGGCATTTCGCGCATACATGAAATGAACACATTTTTCTCCCAAACTATAACAGATGCAAGCTTGTCCTGTTTGGTGGAGATGATATTTAATAAAATAAGTAGAAATCCACTAAAATTTTTGTTTGGTTATCTTGCAATCCCGAGATAATCGTCTCCATGCTCCAAATCCATTTTAAAGCCATTTTTAAGGCATTTCGCGCATACATGAAATGAACACATTTTTCTCCAAAACTATAACAGATGCAAGCTTGTCCTGTTTGGTGGAGATGATATTTAATAAAATAAGTAGAAATCCACTAAAAGTTTTGTTTGGTTATATTGCAATCCCGAGATAATCGTCTCCATGCTCCAAATCCATTTTAAAGCCATTTTTAAGGCATTTCGCGCATACATGAAATGAACACATTTTTCTCCAAAACTATAACAGATGCAAGCTTGTCCTGTTTGGTGGAGATGATATTTAATAAAATAAGTAGAAATCCACTAAAAGTTTTGTTTGGTTATCTTGCAATCCCGAGATAATCGTCTCCATGCTCCAAATCCATTTTA
Organism: Anomaloglossus baeobatrachus; assembly: GCF_048569485.1. Taxonomy (NCBI): domain Eukaryota; kingdom Metazoa; phylum Chordata; class Amphibia; order Anura; family Aromobatidae; genus Anomaloglossus; species Anomaloglossus baeobatrachus. Next base: position 41,174 of record NW_027445307.1, read on the forward strand.
AAGCCATTTTTAAGGCATTTCGCGCATACATGAAATGAACACATTTTTCTCCAAAACTATAACAGATGCAAGCTTGTCCTGTTTGGTGGAGATAATATTTAATAAAATAAGTAGAAATCTACTAAAAGTTTCGTTTGTTTATATTGCCATCCTGAGATAATCGTCTCCATGCTCCAAATCCATTTTAAAGCCATTTCAAAGGCATTTTGCGCATACATGAAATGAACACATTTTTCTCCAAAACTATAACACATGCAAGCTTGTCCTGTTTGGTGGAGATGATATTTAATAAAATAAGTAGAAATCCACTAAAAGTTTTGTTTGGTTATCTTGCAATCCCGAGATAATCGTCTCCATGCTCCAAATCCATTTTAAAGCCATTTTTAAGGCATTTTGCGCATACATGAAATGAACACATTTTTCTCCAAAACTATAACAGATGCAAGCTTGTCCTGTTTGGTGGAGATGATATTTAATAAAATAAGTAGAAATCCACTAAAAGTTTTGTTTGGTTATCTTGCAATCCCGAGATAATCGTCTCCATGCTCCAAATCCATTTTAAAGCCATTTTTAAGGCATTTCGCGCATACATGAAATGAACACATTTTTCTCCAAAACTATAACAGATGCAAGCTTGTCCTGTTTGGTGGAGATGATATTTAATAAAATAAGTAGAAATCCACTAAAAGTTTTGTTTGGTTATCTTGCAATCCCGAGATAATCGTCTCCATGCTCCAAATCCATTTTAAAGCCATTTTTAAGGCATTTCGCGCATACATGAAATGAACACATTTTTCTCCAAAACTATAACAGATGCAAGCTTGTCCTGTTTGGTGGAGATGATATTTAATAAAATAAGTAGAAATCCACTAAAAGTTTTGTTTGGTTATCTTGCAATCCCGAGATAATCGTCTCCATGCTCCAAATCCATTTTAAAGCCATTTCAAAGGCATTTTGCGCATACATGAAATGAACACATTTTTTTCCAAAACTATAACACATGCAAGCTTGTCCTGTTTGGTGGAGATGATATTTAATAAATTAAGTAGAAATCCACTAAAAGTTTTGTTTGGTTATCTTGCAATCCCGAGATAATCGTCTCCATGCTCCAAATCCATTTTAAAGCCATTTTTAAGGCATTTCGCGCATACATGAAATGAACACATTTTTCTCCAAAACTATAACAGATGCAAGCTTGTCCTGTTTGGTGGAGATAATATTTAATAAAATAAGTAGAAATCTACTAAAAGTTTCGTTTGTTTATATTGCCATCCTGAGATAATCGTCTCCATGCTCCAAATCCATTTTAAAGCCATTTCAAAGGCATTTTGCGCATACATGAAATGAACACATTTTTCTCCAAAACTATAACACATGCAAGCTTGTCCTGTTTGGTGGAGATGATATTTAATAAAATAAGTAGAAATCCACTAAAAGTTTTGTTTGGTTATCTTGCAATCCCGAGATAATCGTCTCCATGCTCCAAATCCATTTTAAAGCCATTTTTAAGGCATTTTGCGCATACATGAAATGAACACATTTTTCTCCAAAACTATAACAGATGCAAGCTTGTCCTGTTTGGTGGAGATGATATTTAATAAAATAAGTAGAAATCCACTAAAAGTTTTGTTTGGTTATCTTGCAATCCCGAGATAATCGTCTCCATGCTCCAAATCCATTTTAAAGCCATTTTTAAGGCATTTCGCGCATACATGAAATGAACACATTTTTCTCCAAAACTATAACAGATGCAAGCTTGTCCTGTTTGGTGGAGATGATATTTAATAAAATAAGTAGAAATCCACTAAAAGTTTTGTTTGGTTATCTTGCAATCCCGAGATAATCGTCTCCATGCTCCAAATCCATTTTAAAGCCATTTTTAAGGCATTTCGCGCATAAATGAAATGATCACATTTTTCTCCAAAACTATAACAGATGCAAGCTTGTCCTGTTTGGTGGAGATAATATTTAATAAAATAGGTAGAAATCTACTAAAAGTTTCGTTTGTTTATATTGCAATCCTGAGATAATCGTCTCCATGCTCCAAATCCATTTTAAAGCCATTTCAAAGGCATTTCGCGCATAAATGAAATGATCACATTTTTCTCCAAAACTATAACAGATGCAAGCTTCTCCTGTTTGGTGGAGATGATATTTAATAAAATAAGTAGAGTTGAGCGCGGTTCGTGGTTCGAGGTTCTCCAGTTCGAGGTTCGAGTGATTTTGGGCCATGTTCTAGATCGAACTAGAACTCGAGCTTTTTTCAAAAGCTCGATAGTTCTAGAAACGTTCGAGAACGGTTCTAGCAGCAAAAAGCAGGGCTTTGCAAGATAACCAAACAAAACTTTTAGTGGATTTCTACTTATTTTATTAAATATCATCTCCACCAAACAGGACAAGCTTGCATGTGTTATAGTTTTGGAGAAAAATGTGTTCATTTCATGTATGCGCAAAATGCCTTTGAAATGGCTTTAAAATGGATTTGGAGCATGGAGACGATTATCTCAGGATGGCAATATAAACAAACGAAACTTTTAGTAGATTTCTACTTATTTTATTAAATATTATCTCCACCAAACAGGACAAGCTTGCATCTGTTATAGTTTTGGAGAAAAATGTGTTCATTTCATGTATGCGCGAAATGCCTTAAAAATGGCTTTAAAATGGATTTGGAGCATGGAGACGATTGTCTCGGGATTGCAAGATAACCAAACAAAACTTTTAGTGGATTTCTACTTATTTTATTAAATATCATCCCCACCAAACAGGACAAGCTTGCATCTGTTATAGTTTTGGAGAAAAATGTGTTCATTTCATGTATGCGCGAAATGCCTTAAAAATGGCTTTAAAATGGATTTGGAGCATGGAGACGATTATCTCGGGATTGCAAGATAACCAAACAAAACTTTTAGTGGATTTCTTCTTATTTTATTAAATATCATCTCCACCAAACAGGACAAGCTTGCATGTGTTATAGTTTTGGAGAAAAATGTGTTCATTTCATGTATGCGCAAAATGCCTTTGAAATGGCTTTAAAATGGATTTGGAGCATGGAGACGATTATCTCAGGATGGCAATATAAACAAACGAAACTTTTAGTAGATTTCTACTTATTTTATTAAATATTATCTCCACCAAACAGGACAAGCTTGCATCTGTTATAGTTTTGGAGAAAAATGTGTTCATTTCATGTATGCGCGAAATGCCTTAAAAATGGCTTTAAAATGGATTTGGAGCATGGAGACGATTATCTCGGGATTGCAAGATAACCAAACAAAACTTTTAGTGGATTTCTACTTATTTTATTAAATATCATCTCCACCAAACAGGACAAGCTTGCATCTGTTATAGTTTTGGAGAAAAATGTGTTCATTTCATGTATGCGCGAAATGCCTTTGAAATGGCTTTAAAATGGATTTGGAGCATGGAGACGATTATCTCAGGATGGCAATATAAACAAACGAAACTTTTAGTAGATTTCTACTTATTTTATTAAATATTATCTCCACCAAACAGGACAAGCTTGCATCTGTTATAGTTTTGGAGAAAAATGTGTTCATTTCATGTATGCGCGAAATGCCTTAAAAATGGCTTTAAAATGGATTTGGAGCATGGAGACGATTATCTCGGGATTGCAAGATAACCAAACAAAACTTTTAGTGGATTTCTTCTTATTTTATTAAATATCATCTCCACCAAACAGGACAAGCTTGCATCTGTTATAGTTTTGGAGAAAAATGTGTTCATTTCATGTATGCGCGAAATGCCTTAAAAATGGCTTTAAAATGGATTTGGAGCATGGAGACGATTATCTCGGGACTGCAAGATAACCAAACAAAACTTTTAGTGGATTTCTACTTATTTTATTAAATATCATCTCCACCAAACAGGACAAGCTTGCATCTGTTATAGTTTTGGAGAAAAATGTGTTCATTTCATGTATGCGCGAAATGCCTTAAAAATGGCTTTAAAATGGATTTGGAGCATGGAGACGATTATCTCGGGATTGCAAGATAACCAAACAAAACTTTTAGTGGATTTCTACTTATTTTATTAAATATCATCTCCACCAAACAGGACAAGCTTGCATCTGTTATAGTTTTGGAGAAAAATGTGTTCATTTCATGTATGCGCGAAATGCCTTAAAAATGGCTTTAAAATGGATTTGGAGCATGGAGACGATTATCTCGGGATTGCAAGATAACCAAACAAAACTTTTAGTGGATTTCTACTTATTTTATTAAATATCATCTCCACCAAACAGGACAAGCTTGCATCTGTTATAGTTTTGGAAAAAAATGTGTTCATTTCATGTATGCGCGAAATGCCTTAAAAATAACTTTAAAATGGATTTGGAGCATGGAGACGATTATCTCGGGATTGCAAGATAACCAAACAAAACTTTTAGTGGATTTCTACTTATTTTATTAAATATCATCTCCACCAAACAGGACAAGCTTGCATCTGTTATAGTTTTGGAGAAAAATGTGTTCATTTCATGTATGCGCGAAATGCCTTAAAAATGGCTTTAAAATGGATTTGGAGCATGGAGACGATTATCTCGGGATTGCAAGATAACCAAACAAAACTTTTAGTGGATTTCTACTTATTTTATTAAATATCATCTCCACCAAACAGGACAAGCTTGCATCTGTTATAGTTTTGGAGAAAAATGTGTTCATTTCATGTATGCGCGAAAAGCCTTAAAAATGGCTTTAAAATGGATTTGGAGCATGGAGACGATTATCTCGGGATTGCAAGATAACCAAACAAAACTTTTAGTGGATTTCTACTTATTTTATTAAATATCTTCTCCACCAAACAGGACAAGCTTGCATCTGTTATAGTTTTGGAGAAAAATGTTTGGTGGAGATGATATTTAATAAAATAAGTAGAAATCCACTAAAAGTTTTATTTGGTTATCTTGCAATCCCGAGATAATCGTCTCCATGCTCCAAATCCATTTTAAAGCCATTTTTAAGGCATTTCGCGCATACATGAAATGAACACATTTTTCTCCAAAACTATAACAGATGCAAGCTTGTCCTGTTTGGTGGAGATGATATTTAATAAAATAAGTAGAAATCCACTAAAAGTTTTGTTTGGTTATCTTGCAATCCCGAGATAATCGTCTCCATGCTCCAAATCCATTTTAAAGCCATTTTTAAGGCATTTCGCGCATACATGAAATGAACACATTTTTCTCCAAAACTATAACACATGCAAGCTTGTCCTGTTTGGTGGAGATGATATTTAATAAAATAAGTAGAAATCCACTAAAAGTTTTGTTTGGTTATCTTGCAATCCCGAGATAATCGTCTCCATGCTCCAAATCCATTTTAAAGCCATTTTTAAGGCATTTCGCGCATACATTAAATGAACACATTTTTCTCCAAAACTATAACAGATGCAAGCTTGTCCTGTTTGGTGGAGATGATATTTAATAAAATAAGTAGAAACCAAACAAAACTTTTAGTGGATTTCTACTTATTTTATTAAATATCATCTCCACCAAACAGGACAAGCTTGCATCTGTTATAGTTTTGGAGAAAAATGTGTTCATTTCATGTATGCGCGAAATGCCTTAAAAATGGCTTTAAAATGGATTTGGAGCATGGAGACGATTATCTCGGGATTGCAAGATAACCAAACAAAACTTTTAGTGGATTTCTACTTATTTTATTAAATATCATCTCCACCAAACAGGACAAGCTTGCATCTGTTATAGTTTTGGAGAAAAATGTGTTCATTTCATGTATGCGCGAAATGCCTTAAAAATGGCTTTAAAATGGATTTGGAGCATGGAGACGATTATCTCGGGATTGCAATATAACCAAACAAAACTTTTAGTGGATTTCTACTTATTTTATTAAATATCATCTCCACCAAACAGGACAAGCTTGCATCTGTTATAGTTTTGGAGAAAAATGTGTTCATTTCATGTATGCGCGAAATGCCTTAAAAATGGCTTTAAAATGGATTTGGAGCATGGAGACGATTATCTCGGGATTGCAAGATAACCAAACAAAACTTTTAGTGGATTTCTACTTATTTTATTAAATATCATCTCCACCAAACAGGACAAGCTTGCATCTGTTATAGTTTTGGAGAAAAATGTGTTCATTTCATGTATGCGCGAAATGCCTTAAAAATGGCTTTAAAATGGATTTGGAGCATGGAGACGATTATCTCGGGATTGCAATATAACCAAACAAAACTTTTAGTGGATTTCTACTTATTTTATTAAATATCATCTCCACCAAACAGGACAAGCTTGCATCTGTTATAGTTTTGGAGAAAAATGTGTTCATTTCATGTATGCGCGAAATGCCTTAAAAATGGCTTTAAAATGGATTTGGAGCATGGAGACGATTATCTCGGGATTGCAAGATAACCAAACAAAACTTTTAGTGGATTTCTACTTATTTTATTAAATATCATCTCCACCAAACAGGACAAGCTTGCATCTGTTATAGTTTTGGAGAAAAATGTGTTCATTTCATGTATGCGCGAAATGCCTTAAAAATGGCTTTAAAATGGATTTGGAGCATGGAGACGATTATCTCGGGATTGCAAGATAACCAAACAAAACTTTTAGTGGATTTCTACTTATTTTATTAAATATCATCTCCACCAAACAGGACAAGCTTGCATCTGTTATAGTTTTGGAGAAAAATGTGTTCATTTCATGTATGCGCGAAATGCCTTAAAAATGGCTTTAAAATGGATTTGGAGCATGGAGACGATTATCTCGGGATTGCAAGATAACCAAACAAAACTTTTAGTGGATTTCTACTTATTTTATTAAATATCATCTCCACCAAACAGGACAAGCTTGCATCTGTTATAGTTTTGGAGAAAAATGTGTTCATTTCATGTATGCGCGAAATGCCTTAAAAATGGCTTTAAAATGGATTTGGAGCATGGAGACGATTATCTCGGGATTGCAAGATAACCAAACAAAACTTTTAGTGGATTTCTACTTATTTTTTTAAAGCCAAACAAAACTTTTAGTGGATTTCTACTTATTTTAATAAATATCATCTCCACCAAACAGGACAAGCTTGCATCTGTTATAGTTTTGGAGAAAAATGTGTTCATTTTATGTATGCGCGAAATGCCTTAAAAATGGCTTTAAATTGGATAAGGAGCATGGAGACGATTATCTCGGGATTGCAAGATAACCAAACAAAACGTTTAGTGGATTTCTACTTATTTTATTAAATATCATCTCCACCAAACAGGACAAGCTTGCATCTGTTATAGTTTTGGAGAAAAATGTGTTCATTTCATGTATGCGCGAAATGCCTTAAAAATGGCTTTAAAATGGATTTGGAGCATGGAGACGATTATCTCGGGATTGCAAGATAACCAAACAAAACTTTTAGTGGATTTCTACTTATTTTATTAAATATCATCTCCACCAAACAGGACAAGCTTGCATGTGTTATAGTTTTGGAGAAAAATGTGTTCATTTCATGTATGCGCAAAATGCCTTTGAAATGACTTTAAAATGGATTTGGAGCATGGAGACGATTATCTCAGGATGGCAATATAAACAAACGAAACTTTTAGTAGATTTCTACTTATTTTATTAAATATTATCTCCACCAAACAGGACAAGCTTGCATCTGTTATAGTTTTGGAGAAAAATGTGTTCATTTCATGTATGCGCGAAATGCCTTAAAAATGGCTTTAAAATGGATTTGGAGCATGGAGACGATTATCTCGGGATTGCAAGATAACCAAACAAAACTTTTAGTGGATTTCTACTTATTTTATTAAATATCATCTCCACCAAACAGGACAAGCTTGCATCTGTTATAGTTTTGGAGAAAAATGTGTTCATTTCATGTATGCGCGAAATGCCTTAAAAATGGCTTTAAAATGGATTTGGAGCATGGAGACGATTATCTCGGGATTGCAAGATAACCAAACAAAACTTTTAGTGGATTTCTACTTATTTTATTAAATATCATCTCCACCAAACAGGACAGGCTTGCATCTGTTATAGTTTTGGAGAAAAATGTGTTCATTTCATGTATGCGCGAAATGCCTTAAAAATGGCTTTAAATTGGATAAGGAGCATGGAGACGATTATCTCGGGATTGCAAGATAACCAAACAAAACTTTTAGTGGATTTCTACTTATTTTATTAAATATCATCTCCACCAAACAGGACAAGCTTGCATCTTTTATAGTTTTGGAGAAAAATGTGTTCATTTCATGTATGCGCGAAATGCCTTAAAAATGGCTTTAAAATGGATTTGGAGCATGGAGACGATTATCTCGGGATTGCAAGATAACCAAACAAAACTTTTAGTGGATTTCTACTTATTTTATTAAATATCATCTCCACCAAACAGGACAAGCTTGCATCTGTTATAGTTTTGGAGAAAAATGTGTTCATTTCATGTATGCGCGAAATGCCTTAAAAATGGCTTTAAAATGGATTTGGAGCATGGAGACGATTATCTCGGGATTGCAAGATAACCAAACAAAACTTTTAGTGGATTTCTACTTATTTTATTAAATATCATCTCCACCAAACAGGACAAGCTTGCATCTGTTATAGTTTTGGAGAAAAATGTGTTCATTTCATGTATGCGCGAAATGCCTTAAAAATGGCTTTAAAATGGATTTGGAGCATGGAGACGATTATCTCGGGATTGCAAGATAACCAAACAAAACTTTTAGTGGATTTCTACTTATTTTATTAAATATCATCTCCACCAAACAGGACAAGCTTGCATGTGTTATAGTTTTGGAGAAAAATGTGTTCATTTCATGTATGCGCGAAATGCCTTAAAAATGGCTTTAAAATGGATTTGGAGCATGGAGACGATTATCTCGGGATTGCAAGATAACCAAATAAAACTTTAAGTGGATTTCTACTTATTTTATTAAATATCATCTCCACCAAACAGGACAAGCTTGCATCTGTTATAGTTTTGGAGAAAAATGTGTTCATTTCATGTATGCGCGAAATGCCTTAAAAATGGCTTTAAAATGGATTTGGAGCATGGAGACGATTATCTCGGGATTGCAAGATAACCAAACAAAACTTTTAGTGGATTTCTACTTATTTTATTAAATATCATCTCCACCAAACAGGACAAGCTTGCATCTGTTATAGTTTTGGAGAAAAATGTGTTCATTTCATGTATGCGCGAAATGCCTTAAAAATGGCTTTAAAATGGATTTGGAGCATGGAGACGATTATCTCGGGATTGCAAGATAACCAAACAAAACTTTTAGTGGATTTCTACTTATTTTATTAAATATCATCTCCACCAAACAGGACAAGCTTGCATGTGTTATAGTTTTGGAGAAAAATGTGTTCATTTCATGTATGCGCAAAATGCCTTTGAAATGACTTTAAAATGGATTTGGAGCATGGAGACGATTATCTCGGGATTGCAAAATAACCAAACAAAACTTTAGTGGATTTCTACTTATTTTATTAAATATCATCTCCACCAAACAGGACAGGCTTGCATCTGTTATAGTTTTGGAGAAAAATGTGTTCATTTCATGTATGCGCGAAATGCCTTAAAAATGGCTTTAAATTGGATAAGGAGCATGGAGACGATTATCTCGGGATTGCAAGATAACCAAACAAAACTTTTAGTGGATTTCTACTTATTTTATTAAATATCATCTCCACCAAACAGGACAAGCTTGCATCTTTTATAGTTTTGGAGAAAAATGTGTTCATTTCATGTATGCGCGAAATGCCTTAAAAATGGCTTTAAAATGGATTTGGAGCATGGAGACGATTATCTCGGGATTGCAAGATAACCAAACAAAACTTTTAGTGGATTTCTACTTATTTTATTAAATATCATCTCCACCAAACAGGACAAGCTTGCATCTGTTATAGTTTTGGAGAAAAATGTGTTCATTTCATGTATGCGCGAAATGCCTTAAAAATGGCTTTAAAATGGATTTGGAGCATGGAGACGATTATCTCGGGATTGCAAGATAACCAAACAAAACTTTTAGTGGATTTCTACTTATTTTATTAAATATCATCTCCACCAAACAGGACAAGCTTGCATCTGTTATAGTTTTGGAGAAAAATGTGTTCATTTCATGTATGCGCGAAATGCCTTAAAAATGGCTTTAAAATGGATTTGGAGCATGGAGACGATTATCTCGGGATTGCAAGATAACCAAACAAAACTTTTAGTGGATTTCTACTTATTTTATTAAATATCATCTCCACCAAACAGGACAAGCTTGCATCTGTTATAGTTTTGGAGAAAAATGTGTTCATTTCATGTATGCGCGAAATGCCTTAAAAATGGCTTTAAAATGGATTTGGAGCATGGAGACGATTATCTCGGGATTGCAAGATAACCAAACAAAACTTTTAGTGGATTTCTACTTATTTTATTAAATATCATCTCCACCAAACAGGACAAGCTTGCATCTGTTATAGTTTTGGAGAAAAATGTGTTCATTTCATGTATGCGCGAAATGCCTTAAAAATGGCTTTAAAATGGATTTGGAGCATGGAGACGATTATCTCGGGATTGCAAGATAACCAAACAAAACTTTTAGTGGATTTCTACTTATTTTATTAAATATCATCTCCACCAAACAGGACAAGCTTGCATGTGTTATAGTTTTGGAGAAAAATGTGTTAATTTCATGTATGCGCAAAATGCCTTTGAAATGGCTTTAAAATGGATTTGGAGCATGGAGACGATTATCTCAGGATGGCAATATAAATTAACGAAACTTTTAGTAGATTTCTACTTATTTTATTAAATATTATCTCCACCAAACAGGACAAGCTTGCATCTGTTATAGTTTTGGAGAAAAATGTGTTCATTTCATGTATGCGCGAAATGCCTTAAAAATGGCTTTAAAATGGATTTGGAGCATGGAGACGAGTATCTCGGGATTGCAAGATAACCAAACAAAACTTTTAGTGGATTTCTACTTATTTTATTAAATATCATCTCCACCAAACAGGACAAGCTTGCATCTGTTATAGTTTTGGAGAAAAATGTGTTCATTTCATGTATGCGCGAAATGCCTTAAAAATGGCTTTAAAATGGATTTGGAGCATGGAGACGATTATCTCGGGATTGCAAGATAACCAAATAAAACTTTAAGTGGATTTCTACTTATTTTATTAAATATCATCCCCACCAAACAGGACAAGCTTGCATCTGTTATAGTTTTGGAGAAAAATGTGTTCATTTCATGTATGCGCGAAATGCCTTAAAAATGGCTTTAAAATGGATTTGGAGCATGGAGACGATTATCTCGGGATTGCAAGATAACCAAACAAAACTTTTAGTGGATTTCTACTTATTTTATTAAATATCATCTCCACCAAACAGGACAAGCTTGCATCTGTTATAGTTTTGGAGAAAAATGTGTTCATTTCATGTATGCGCGAAATGCCTTAAAAATGGCTTTAAAATGGATTTGGAGCATGGAGACGATTATCTCGGGATTGCAAGATAACCAAACAAAACTTTTAGTGGATTTCTACTTATTTTATTAAATATCATCTCCACCAAACAGGACAAGCTTGCATCTGTTATAGTTTTGGAGAAAAATGTGTTCATTTCATGTATG
>NW_027445308.1:0-52661 GCF_048569485.1 Anomaloglossus baeobatrachus
AAATATGGCTTGCGAGATATGAACCATTTTTTACTGGAGTCGTTCTGTCTGCTAGTTCCATAGCCTTGCTAACTAGCTAGCAGCCCCCACTACAGGGTGACGGCAGGGAGTCATCCTGTGTCCATTGTCCCTAAGCCACCTCATTTCCATATCACAGGACATGGCCATGGATTTGTTGCTAAACCAGTTGTGTGAAGGGAAGGGGGGGGGGGTGACACCAGGAGAGGGGCTTCCTGACATGACTTGAATGTCATGATTTATCGTCATATCTCCGGATTTACCTCACACCTCCCCCCTTTTGAGGGGCGCTAGGGGGCAGCACACTCCGGTGTTCCCCCGTGCGCCCGTCCGCGACCTCTCCTTGTCGGGACAGCCCGTCTGCGTTACCGTGGTCACGGCCCCTTTTGTGGCGAATGGTGAAGTTGTATTGCTGGAGCGCAAGGCTCCATCGCAACAATCGCCCATTCGTCCCAGAGACGGTGTGCAACCAGCTGAGGGGATTGTGGTCCGTCTCCACGATGAAGTGGCGCCCGTATAGATAGGGTTGCAGACGCTGCAGGGCCCCACACTATGGCCAGGCACCTCCTTCTCCATCGTGGAATAGGCAACTTCCCTTGGTAACAGCTTCCTGCTCAGGTACAAGACTGGGTGCTCTTGGCTCGCAGAGTCCACCTGGCTGAGCACCGCACCGAGGCCGAAGTCACTGGCGTCGGTCTGTACTACAAACGGCCCGCGTGAAGTCGGCTGCCTGTAGCACGGGCGGGCTGGACAGGGCGTCCTTTAGGGCCCGGAAGGCTGTCTCGCAGTCCCATTGTCCAATCGACTGCAGAGGGCAGCTTCTTCTTGGTGAGGTCCCGTCAAGGGCTTTGCCAGGCTACTATAGCATGGAACAAACCTCCTATAGTACCCAGCGGTCCCCAAGAAGGACATCACCTGCTTCTTGGTCCTGGGGGTGGGCCAGGATGCGATGGCCTCCACTTTCTCAGGCTCGGGCTTCAGTGTTCTCCCACCTACCCGGTGACCGAGGTACTGGACCTCGCTCATGGCCAGCTGACACTTTCCCGGCTTGATGGTCAGACCTGCCCGGTGGATCCGCCTGAGCACCTGTGCTAGATGCTCTAGGTGGTCCTCCCAGGTGGGACTGAAGACGGCAATGTCATCCAGGTACGCGGCCGCGTACCCTTCAAGTCCCTTGAGCAGGGTGTTGACCATCCGCTGGAAAGTGGCAGGGGCATTCCTCATCCCGAATGGCATCACCGTGGACTCGTACAGTCCAAATGGGGGTAATAAAGGCAGAGCGTTCCCTGGCCTTGCGAGTCAGGGGGATCTGCCAATATCCCCGGCTCAGATCCATGATGGTCAGGTACTGAGCCCCGGCCAACTGATCGAGCAGGTCATCGATGCGTGGCATTGGGTACGCATCGGCGACCGTGACAGCATTGAGCCCCCTGTAGTCCACGCAGAACCGAGTGGTTCGGTCCTTCTTAGGGACGAGGACTACAGGCGAGGCCCAAGCGCTGTTGGATGCCTGGATCACCCCCAGGTTCAGCATCTCGTCAATCTCCTGGCGCATGTGTTGCTGCACCTCCAGGGAGACCCGATATGCTGAACGCCGGATCGGGGGATGATCCCCAGTGTCCACGTGATGGACAGCCAAGTCAGTCCTTCCGGGCTGGTTGGTAAACAACCCCCCGGAAGGGGGTGTAGGGTGGCCCACAGCTGGGACCGTTGGTCCTCCAAGAGCTGGTGGCCAACCTCCACATCCTCAATGGATCCGCCTGCCCTAACCTGGGCTAGCATATCCAAGAGGGTTTCCGCTTCTCCCTCCTCGGGCAGGTTGCACACAGGGAGTGCACATGCCTCCCGCTCATGATGTGCCTTCATCATGTTCACATGGAAGGGCTTCCGCCTTCCACGGGCAGGGTCCAGGGTGACCAGGTACGTTACAGGGTTTGAGCTGCTGGTACACGAGGTATGGGCCTTCCCAGGCTGCCTGAAGCTTGTCCTGTGGTACGGGGACCAGTACCCACACCTCTTGACCCACTTGGTAGGTCCTCTCACAAGCGTTCTGGTCGTACCAACGCTTCTGATCGGCCTGGGCTTGAGCCATATTGTCGTGTACCAGTTGCGTCAAGGCCTGCATTTTGTCCCGGAAGCGCATGACATACTCGATAACCGACACTCCAGGGGTGGCCAAATCCCCTTCCCAAGCCTCTTTCACCAGAGCCAGGGGGCCCCGCACACGTCGCCCGTACAGGAGCTCAAACGGTGAGAATCCTGTTGAGGCCTGTGGAACCTCCCGGTAAGCAAATAACAGGTGTGGGAGATACCGCTCCCAGTCACGCCCATGGGAGTCGACCAACATCTTGAGCATCTGCTTTAAGGTGCCATTGAACCGCTCGCACAGGCCATTAGTCTGTGGATGGTACGGGCTGGCCACCAGATGTCGCACCTGGACTTGCTTACAGAGGGCCTCCATCAGCTGGGACATGAATTGGGTCCCCCGGTCGGTGAGCATTTCCTGGGGAAAACCCACTCGGGAGAAAATCTCCAGCAATGCGGTGGCCACCTTGTCAAGCCCGAATGGACGACAAGGCCACTGCTTCTGGGTACCGGGTGGCATAGTCCCACTACCGTCAGTATGAAGCGTTTCCCGGAGCTGCTGGGGATGGCCAGCGGGCCGACCAGATCCACAGCCACCCTCCTGAAAGGCTCATCGATGATTGGCAGAGATACCAGTGGGGCTTTGGGGCGTGGCCCCGCCTTCCCCACTCTCTGACAGGTTTCACACGAACGGCAGTAGGCAGCCACATCGGCCCCCATTTTTGGCCAGTAGAAATGCTGGTTTAAACCTGGCCTTGGTCTTAGCGATCCCTAGGTGTCCGGCCATCGGAATCTCATGTGCGATCCGCAACAACTCCGTCCGGAACGGATAGGGTACCACCAACTGTCGGTCCCTGGGCCACGCCTCCGGTGAACCCTGCTGGACCGTGGCCCGGTACAGCCGTCCTTGGTCCCAGACCACTCGCTCCGGGTCCGAGTCCGAGGGAGGCTGTGCCGCCTGCTCCTTTAGAGCTTTCAGGCTGTCGTCAGCCTCTAACGCTGCCTGAAACTCCTGACTAGATGTGGCCAGAATCGACGAGACTGTCACATCTTCCGTCAGTACCCCGGGACCTGTGTCCTGGCCTCCACCTGACTCGGCTGCCACTTGGTCAGAAGGGGAAGAGCTATCGGACCTCCGGGAGGCCCCTTGGCTTCCAGCACTCCCCACTGCGGGTGACAGCGGCCACAGCCGCTGCGACCGTGGGTCGTGCCTGCTCCTCCTCCGTTCCTGACCAAGTCGCCGGTTCAGGCAGACCTACCTGGCTTCCTGACACCCCGGTTGTGGGGGAACCATGCACCGAGATCTTACCTGGGAGCACTTCCGCTCCTGGGACTGGCCCCAATCTCACCTGCCTGTTCCCCTCCTGCAGCAACAGAACCCCGGTGTGAAATCTCTGGGGACCCCACATTTGCTGTGGTAGCCCCCACCCCCACACACTGGTCCTCCCCCTGCAGCACCCTGCTCTCTGCTTATCCCTGCAGAGGGGCAACAGATCCCAGCTCACAGGCTGGTTACTTGTAGAGGCATTGTCACACCTTTCTCTGACCCCCTCCCCTGTCACAGCTGCAGCTGTGTGTGTGTCTATGGTGTCTGTGCAAGCAGAAATATCAGAGTTCACTCCCTCCTCCCTTACATCATTCATAGATAACACATTAACATTGTCAGGAGTCATGTCAGCACTGGCTGAAGGTTCAGCCTTTGGGGCGGGGCCAAACTGGGAGGTTATTTGCCCCAAATCTGTCCCAAGTAGCACGTTTGCAGGGATCCGATCAGTTACCCCCCACCTCTCTCACCCCTCGCCCTGCGCCCCAGTCCACAAAAATGTCAGCAACAGGCAGCGCCGGGTCAATGCCTCCAATCCCGGAGACAGCGAGGGTTTTTCCAGGGATCAAGTCTTGGGGGGACACCATCTCAGGCCGCACCAGAGTCACCTCCGAGGCGCTGTCTCGCAGTCCTATGGTCACAGACCGGCCGACGGTGACAGGTTGGAAGCTGTCCAGGGACCTACCACCACCCCCACCCACACAATACACCTTGGGCGGCCCTTGGGACGGGGACGGAGCCGGGGCCTTGGGACGCTGAGGGCACATGGCCTTGAAGTGTCCAGGTAGGTTGCACTGGTGGCACCGTCTTGGTTCTGCCACGGGCCTGGAGAGGGGAGTTGAGGGGGACACCCCCTGCAGTCTAGGGGCAGGTGGGGCAGTCGCAGAATTCATCTTACCCCCCTCTCCAGGTGCTGCTGGTGGCCGCCTCTCCTGGCCTCAGGGGCCCGGTTGTTGGTGTAGTCATCGGCAAGGGCAGCTGTAGCCGTGGACCCCTTTGGCTTCTGGTCTCGGATGAACTGGCGGAGATCCTCAGGGCAGTTCCACAAGAGTTGCTCCGTGATGAACAAGTCCAGGATCTCCGGTCCGGTGGAAAGCTGCAGGCCTTGGGTCCAGTGGTCGGCAGCTCGGGCAAGTGCCCGCCTGTGGTCAGCCCAGGAGTCCTTTGGTCCCTTCTGTAGGCTCCGGAACTTCTTGCGGTAGGACTCTGGAGTGAGGTTGTACTGTTGGATCAGGGCCCGCTTGATGGTGTCGTAGCCCTGATCTGCCTCAGCAGGCAAGTCCCCAAGGATATCCAGGGCCTTACCCCTTAAACGGGGGGTCAGGTATTTGGCCCACTGGTCCTTGTTCAGATGGTGCTGCAAGCAAGTCCGTTCAAAAGCAGTCAAGAAAGAGTCCAAGTCTCCATCCTTCTCCAGCACTGGGAAGTCCTCAACACGGACCTTTGGAAGTTTGGTGTCTTGAAGGTCACGTGCGGCTGATGAGGGCCGGAGCTGGGCTAGCTGCAGCTGGTAGTCACGCTCTGCCTGGCGCTCTTCACGCGCTGCCTGCCGCTCCGCAGCCTCAGCCTCACGCGCTGCTTGCCGCTCTGCCTGCCGCTCCGCAGCCTCACACGCTGCCCTGCGCTCTGCCAGGAGTGCCTGGTAGCCCTCCCCGGTCTCCAGCCTGGAGTAGGGCCATAGCCATTTGAAGAAGGCTATCCGAGCCTCCCAGGCTCGGTGGAATGGCACGTGGTGATCTGCGGCCCGCTGCGGAGCCTGGTGATTCACTGTTCATTGCAGAGCGGAGGGCTGGCATCTGGCTCGTTGAGGACCCTTGGGCGAGCTGCTCCTCATCTTGTCCAGCAGTGCCCCGGTTGTGCAATGTCCTCTGCAGAGCTGTTTTCTGGCGTCGAGCTCCTGGAGGACTCGTGGGCAACCTCCTCATCGTCTCTGGCCTGAGCATCGGCCATTCCTTTGGCTTTGCTCCTGGTGCTATCAGCCATTGTTGCAGACTTTGGTCACTGACACAGAACTGACACCTGATGCCTCCACACACCTTACAGTATCTGCACTCTGACACTCTAGTGTTGAGCTGGTCTGAAGACCCCAGCAGCCACAGCTGCTGCAGGCAGTCTTTAGTGTCTGGGAGTATGGGTCTCACACTCACACACACACTAATTATCCTCGATCCCACCGCTATGCCACCAATATGTCACAAACCACCGGGGGGTCACTCAGAAATCCCCCGCGCTGGCTACCAGTACGTCACAATCGGGGGGTAACAAGTGGGGGTCACCCCTCCTTTATACCTCCCGACCGACAGACAGAGCACGTGACGCGCTCTCTAGTGCCCCTCTTATAGTCAGGCCAATTATGGAATTGCCCGACAATAAGCAAGGAGGCCGCTATACTACTTATGCCGATTATTGAAGGGTCCCCGGTGAGAGTAAGGTATATATTCCCCCGACCTCCGCGGGCGGAATATATAATATCTTCCCGAATCTCACTGGCCTCCCCACAATAATCCTTGGCACAACTCGCTGCCACCAACCGCTTCACGGTAACTATTAGCCGAACACACAGACGTGGGATTCAAGATCGAGATAACAGAACAGCCCAAGATTAATTATATAATTTAATCAGCCTAAAGCACACTAGAACTACAATATATACAATAGGGAATCTACAGAATATACATATGTCAGAGTACAGTTACAAGCAAAGCATGGGTTACAAACAGGCATACACAGTTCAATCAGTTACCTTGTGCGTCTGGCCACAGGGGGGCGCTGTAGACCAGGTTTCTAGGAACTCTCTCACAGGTCTTTCCCAACCAGGCCCCCGAGCAGAAGAACGCTGGAAAATGGCCGAAAGTAGGGTTATCAACCTGGCAGATCCAGGTCCCCTCCTACCTTAGTGACCTCACAGGGAAGCACTGCCACTCCCCCTGCATGGATCAGAATTATCCAGCCAAGGGGATATTGGCCATAACTTTGCCTGGGAGCGTCGTAGGCGGACGCCAATGCTCTCATTGTGACAGTTATGAATTTAGCTACAGAACGAGGGGGACTCATGACCTGTCTGCCAGTTCCCCATTGGCTGATATCACGCCTGGGGCATTTCCCAATGTCCTGCTCCCATAAAAAGGGTGTGCCGGCATCGTCCACATGCGGAGACACCATTTTTATGGTTGCCATATTTATCGGAAATATGGCTTGCGAGATATGAACCATTTTTTACTGGAGTCGTTCTGTCTGCTAGTTCCATAGCCTTGCTAACTAGCTAGCAGCCCCCACTACAGGGGTGACGGCAGGGAGTCATCCTGTGTCCATTGTCCCTAAGCCACCTCATTTCCATATCACAGGACATGGCCATGGATTTGTTGCTAAACCAGTTGTGTGAAGGGAAGGGGGGGGGGTGACACCAGGAGAGGGCTTCCTGACATGACTTGAATGTCATGATTTATCGTCATATCTCCGGATTTACCTCACATATATATATTACTATATCACACTGAGGAGAAGAGCAGCCATATTACTATATATATATTACTATATCACACTGAGGAGAAGAGCGGCCATATTACTATATATATATATTACTATATCACACTGAGGAGAAGAGCGGCCATATTACTATATATATATTACTATATCACACTGAGGAGAAGAGCGGCCATATTATTATATATATATACTATATCACACTGAGGAGAAGAGCGGCCATATTACTATATATACATTACTATATCACACTGAGGAGAAGAGCAGCCATATTACTATATATATATATTACTATATCACACTGAGGAGAAGAGCGGCCATATTACTATATATATATTACTATATCACACTGAGGAGAAGAGCGGCCATATTACTATATATATATATTACTATATCACACTGAGGAGAAGAGCGGCCATATTACTATATATATATATTACTATATCACACTGAGGAGAAGAGCGGCCATATTACTATATATATATTACTATATCACACTGAGGAGAAGAGCGGCCATATTACTATATATATATATTACTATATCACACTGAGGAGAAGAGCGGCCATATTACTATATATATATTACTATATCACACTGAGGAGAAGAGCGGCCATATTACTATATATATATATTACTATATCACACTGAGGAGAAGAGCGGCCATATTACTATATATATATTACTATATCACACTGAGGAGAAGAGCGGCCATATTACTATATATATATATTACTATATCACACTGAGGAGAAGAGCGGCCATATTACTATATATATATTACTATATCACACTGAGGAGAAGAGCGGCCATATTACTATATATATATTATATATATATATATATATATATATATATATATATATTACTATATCACACTGAGGAGAAGAGCGGCCATATTATTATATATATATATTACTATATGTATATTACTATATCACACTGAGGAGAAGAGCGGCCATATTACTACTATATATATTACTATATCACACTGAGAAGAGCGGCCATATTACTATATATATATTACTATATCACACTGAGGAGAAGGGCGGCCATATTACTATATATATATTACTATATCACACTGAGGAGAAGAGCGGCCATATTACTATATATATTACTATATCACACTGAGGAGAAGAGCGGCCATATTACTATATATATTACTATATCACACTGAGGAGAAGAGTGGCCATATTACTATATATATATATTACTATATCACACTGAGGAGAAAAGCGGCCATATTACTATATATATATATTACTATATCACACTGAGGAGAAGAGCGGCCATATTACTATATATATATATTACTATATCACACTGAGGAGAAGAGCGGCCATATTACTATATATATATTACTATATCACACTGAGGAGAAGAGCAGCCATATTACTATATATATATTACTATATCACACTGAGGAGAAGAGCGGCCATATTACTATATATATATATTACTATATCACACTGAGGAGAAGAGCGGCCATATTACTATATATATATTACTATATCACACTGAGGAGAAGAGCGACCATATTACTATATATATATTACTATATTACACTGAGGAGAAGTGCGGCCATATTACTATATATATATATTACTATATCACACTGAGGAGAAGTGCGGCCATATTACTATATATATATATTACTATATCACACTGAGGAGAAGAGCGGCCATATTACTATATATATATTACTATATCACACTGAGGAGAAGTGCGGCCATATTACTATATATATATATTACTATATCACACTGAGGAGAAGAGCGGCCATATTACTATATATATATTACTATATCACACTGAGGAGAAGAGCGGCCATATTACTATATATATATATTACTATATCACACTGAGGAGAAGAGCGGCCATATTACTATATATATATATTACTATATCACACTGAGGAGAAGAGCGGCCATATTACTATATATATATTACTATATCACACTGAGGAGAAGAGCGGCCATATTACTATATATATATATTACTATATCACACTGAGGAGAAGAGCGGCCATATTACTATATATATATATTACTATATCACACTGAGGAGAAGAGCGGCCATATTACTATATATATATTACTATATCACACTGAGGAGAAGAGCGGCCATATTACTATATATATATTACTATATCACACTGAGGAGAAGAGCGGCCATATTACTATATATATATTACTATATCACACTGAGGAGAAGAGCGGCCATA
This sequence comes from Anomaloglossus baeobatrachus, assembly GCF_048569485.1. Classification (NCBI taxonomy): domain Eukaryota; kingdom Metazoa; phylum Chordata; class Amphibia; order Anura; family Aromobatidae; genus Anomaloglossus; species Anomaloglossus baeobatrachus. Next base: position 9,136 of record NW_027445308.1, read on the forward strand.
TTATTATATATATATATTACTATATCACACTGAGGAGAAGAGCGGCCATATTACTATATATATATTACTATATCACACTGAGGAGAAGAGCGGCCATATTACTATATATATATATTACTATATCACACTGAGGAGAAGAGCGGCCATATTACTATATATATATTACTATATCACACTGAGGAGAAGAGCGGCCATATTACTATATATATATATTACTATATCACACTGAGGAGAAGAGCGGCCATATTACTATATATATATTACTATATCACACTGAGGAGAAGAGCGGCCATATTACTATATATATATATTACTATATCACACTGAGGAGAAGAGCGGCCATATTACTATATATATATATATATATATATATATATATATATATATATATATATATATATATATATATTACTATATCACACTGAGGAGAAGAGCGGCCATATTATTATATATATATATATATATTACTATATGTATATTACTATATCACACTGAGGAGAAGAGCGGCCATATTACTATATATATTACTATATCACACTGAGAAGAGCGGCCATATTACTATATATATATTACTATATCACACTGAGGAGAAGGGCGGCCATATTACTATATATATATTACTATATCACACTGAGGAGAAGAGCGGCCATATTACTATATATATTACTATATCACACTGAGGAGAAGAGCGGCCATATTACTATATATATATATTACTATATCACACTGAGGAGAAGAGCGGCCATATTACTATATATATATATATTACTATATCACACTGAGGAGAAGAGCGGCCATATTACTATATATATATATTACTATATCACACTGAGGAGAAGAGCGGCCATATTACTATATATATATTACTATATCACACTGAGGAGAAGAGCGGCCATATTACTATATATATATTACTATATCACACTGAGGAGAAGAGCGGCCATATTACTATATATATATATTACTATATCACACTGAGGAGAAGAGCGGCCATATTACTATATATATATTACTATATCACACTGAGGAGAAGAGCGGCCATATTACTATATATATATATTACTATATCACACTGAGGAGAAGAGCGGCCATATTACTATATATATATATATATATATATATATATATATATATATATATTACTATATCACACTGAGAAGAGCGGCCATATTATTATATATATATATATATATATTACTATATGTATATTACTATATCACACTGAGGAGAAGAGCGGCCATATTACTATATATATTACTATATCACACTGAGAAGAGCGGCCATATTACTATATATATATATTACTATATCACACTGAGGAGAAGGGCGGCCATATTACTATATATATATTACTATATCACACTGAGGAGAAGAGCGGCCATATTACTATATATATTACTATATCACACTGAGGAGAAGAGCGGCCATATTACTATATATATATATTACTATATCACACTGAGGAGAAAAGCGGCCATATTACTATATATATATATATTACTATATCACACTGAGGAGAAGAGCGGCCATATTACTATATATATATATTACTATATCACACTGAGGAGAAGAGCGGCCATATTACTATATATATATATATATATATATATATATATATATATATATATTACTATATCACACTGAGGAGAAGAGCGGCCATATTATTATATATATATATATATTACTATATGTATATTACTATATCACACTGAGGAGAAGAGCGGCCATATTACTATATATATTACTATATCACACTGAGAAGAGCGGCCATATTACTATATATATATTACTATATCACACTGAGGAGAAGGGCGGCCATATTACTATATATATATTACTATATCACACTGAGGAGAAGAGCGGCCATATTACTATATATATTACTATATCACACTGAGGAGAAGAGTGGCCATATTACTATATATATATATTACTATATCACACTGAGGAGAAAAGCGGCCATATTACTATATATATATATATTACTATATCACACTGAGGAGAAGAGCGGCCATATTACTATATATATATATTACTATATCACACTGAGGAGAAGAGCGGCCATATTACTATATATATATTACTATATCACACTGAGGAGAAGAGCAGCCATATTACTATATATATATTACTATATCACACTGAGGAGAAGAGCGGCCATATTACTATATATATATTACTATATCACACTGAGGAGAAGAGCGACCATATTACTATATATATATTACTATATCACACTGAGGAGAAGAGCGACCATATTACTATATATATATTACTATATCACACTGAGGAGAAGAGCGACCATATTACTATATATATATTACTATATCACACTGAGGAGAAGAGCGACCATATTACTATATATATATTACTATATCACACTGAGGAGAAGAGCGGCCATATTACTATATATATTACTATATCACACTGAGGAGAAGAGCGACCATATTACTATATATATATTACTATATTACACTGAGGAGAAGTGCGGCCATATTACTATATATATATATTACTATATCACACTGAGGAGAAGTGCGGCCATATTACTATATATATATATTACTATATCACACTGAGGAGAAGAGCGGCCATATTACTATATATATATTACTATATCACACTGAGGAGAAGAGCGGCCATATTACTATATATATATATTACTATATCACACTGAGGAGAAGAGCGGCCATATTACTATATATATATTACTATATCACACTGAGGAGAAGAGCGGCCATATTACTATATATATATTACTATATCACACTGAGGAGAAGAGCGGCCATATTACTATATATATATATTACTATATCACACTGAGGAGAAGAGCGGCCACATTACTATATATATATATTACTATATCACACTGAGGAGAAGAGCGGCCATATTACTATATATATATTACTATATCACACTGAGGAGAAGAGCGGCCATATTACTATATATATATTACTATATCACACTGAGGAGAAGAGCGGCCATATTACTATATATATATTACTATATCACACTGAGGAGAAGAGCGGCCATATTACTATATATATATATATTACTATATCACACTGAGGAGAAGAGCGGCCATATTACTATATATATATATATATTACTATATCACACTGAGGAGAAGAGCGGCCATATTATTATATATATATATATATTACTATATGTATATTACTATATCACACTGAGGAGAAGAGCGGCCATATTACTATATATATTACTATATCACACTGAGAAGAGCGGCCATATTACTATATATATATTACTATATCACACTGAGGAGAAGGGCGGCCATATTACTATATATATATTACTATATCACACTGAGGAGAAGAGCGGCCATATTACTATATATATTACTATATCACACTGAGGAGAAGAGCGGCCATATTACTATATATATATTACTATATCACACTGAGGAGAAGAGCGGCCATATTACTATATATATATATTACTATATCACACTGAGGAGAAGAGCGGCCATATTACTATATATATATTACTATATCACACTGAGGAGAAGAGCGGCCATATTACTATATATATATTACTATATCACACTGAGGAGAAGAGCAGCCATATTACTATATATATATATATTACTATATCACACTGAGGAGAAGAGCGGCCATATTACTATATATATATATATATATTACTATATCACACTGAGGAGAAGAGCAGCCATATTACTATATATATATTACTATATCACACTGAGGAGAAGAGCGGCCATATTACTATATATATATATTACTATATCACACTGAGGAGAAGAGCAGCCATATTACTATATATATATTACTATATCACACTGAGGAGAAGAGCGGCCATATTACTATATATATTACTATATCACACTGAGGAGAAGAGCGGCCATATTACTATATATACATTACTATATCACACTGAGGAGAAGAGCAGCCATATTACTATATATATATTACTATATCACACTGAGGAGAAGAGCAGCCATATTACTATATATATATTACTATATCACACTGAGGAGAAGAGCGGCCATATTACTATATATATATTACTATATCACACTGAGGAGAAGAGTGGCCATATTACTATATATATATTACTATATCACACTGAGGAGAAGAGCAGCCATATTACTATATATATATTACTATATCACACTGAGGAGAAGAGCAGCCATATTACTATATATATATTACTATATCACACTGAGGAGAAGAGCGGCCATATTACTATATATATTACTATATCACACTGAGGAGAAGAGCGGCCATATTACTATATATATTACTATATCACACTGAGGAGAAGAGCGGCCATATTACTATATGCATATTACTATATCACACTGAGGAGAAGAGTGGCCATATTACTATATATATTACTATATCACACTGAGGAGGACAGCGACCATATTACTATATATATTACTATATCACACTGAGGAGAAGAGCGGCCATATTACTATATATATATTACTATATCATACTGAGGAGAAGAGCCGCCATATTACTATATATATTACTATATCATACTGAGGAGAAGAGCGGCCATATTACTATATATATTACTATATCATACTGAGGAGAAGAGCCGCCATATTACTATATATATTACTATATCATACTGAGGAGAAGAGCGGCCATATTACTATATATATATATTACTATATCACACTGAGGGGAAGAGCGGCCATATTACTATATATATATTACTATATCACACTGAGGAGAAGAGCAGCCATATTACTATATATATATTACTATATCACACTGAGGAGAAGAGCGGCCATATTACTATATATATATATTACTATATCACACTGAGGAGAAGAGCGGCCATATTACTATATATATATATTACTATATCACACTGAGGAGAAGAGCGGCCATATTACTATATATATATTACTATATCACACTGAGGAGAAGAGCGGCCATATTACTATATATATATATATTACTATATCACACTGAGAAGAGCGGCCATATTACTATATATATATTACTATATCACACTGAGGAGAAGAGCGGCCATATTACTATATATATATATTACTATATCACACTGAGGAGAAGAGCGGCCATATTACTATATATATATATATATATATATTACTATATCACACTGAGGAGAAGAGCGGCCATATTATTATATATATAATATATATATTACTATATGTATATTACTATATCACACTGAGGAGAAGAGCGGCCATATTACTATATATATTACTATATCACACTGAGAAGAGCGGCCATATTACTATATATATATTACTATATCACACTGAGGAGAAGAGCAGCCATATTACTATATATATATTACTATATCACACTGAGGAGAAGAGCGGCCATATTACTATATATATATTACTATATCACACTGAGGAGAAGGGCGGCCATATTACTATATATATATTACTATATCACACTGAGGAGAAGAGCGGCCATATTACTATATATATATATTACTATATCACACTGAGGAGAAGAGCGGCCATATTACTATATATATATTACTATATCACAATGAGGAGAAGGGCGGCCATATTACTATATATATATTACTATATCACACTGAGGAGAAGAGCGGCCATATTACTATATATATTACTATATCACACTGAGGAGAAGAGCGGCCATATTACTATATATATTACTATATCACACTGAGGAGAAGAGTGGCCATATTACTATATATATATATTACTATATCACACTGAGGAGAAGAGCGGCCATATTACTATATATATATATTACTATATCACACTGAGGAGAAGAGCGGCCATATTACTATATATATATATTACTATATCACACTGAGGAGAAGAGCGGCCATATTACTATATATATATTACTATATCACACTGAGGAGAAGAGCAGCCATATTACTATATATATATTACTATATCACACTGAGGAGAAGAGCGGCCATATTACTATATATATATTACTATATCACACTGAGGAGAAGAGCGGCCATATTACTATATATATATTACTATATCACACTGAGGAGAAGAGCGGCCATATTACTATATATATATATTACTATATCACACTGAGGAGAAGAGCGGCCATATTACTATATATATATTACTATATCACACTGAGGAGAAGAGCGGCCATATTACTATATATATATTACTATATCACACTGAGGAGAAGAGCGGCCATATTACTATATATATATATTACTATATCACACTGAGGAGAAGAGCGGCCATATTACTATATATATATATTACTATATCACACTGAGGAGAAGAGCGGCCATATTACTATATATATATTACTATATCACACTGAGGAGAAGAGCGGCCATATTACTATATATATATATTACTATATCACACTGAGGAGAAGAGCGGCCATATTACTATATATATATTACTATATCACACTGAGGAGAAGAGCGGCCATATTACTATATATATATATTACTATATCACACTGAGGAGAAGAGCGGCCATATTACTATATATATATTACTATATCACACTGAGGAGAAGAGCGGCCATATTACTATATATATTACTATATCACACTGAGGAGAAGAGCGGCCATATTACTATATATATTACTATATCACACTGAGGAGAAGAGCTGCCATATTACTATATATATATTACTATATCACACTGAGGAGAAGAGCAGCCATATTACTATATATATATTACTATATCACACTGAGGAGAAGAGCAACCATATTACTATATATATATTACTATATCACACTGAGGAGAAGAGCGGCCATATTACTATATATATATTACTATATCACACTGAGGAGAAGAGCGGCCATATTACTATATATATATTACTATATCACACTGAGGAGAAGAGCGGCCATATTACTATATATATATTACTATATCACACTGAGGAGAAGAGCGGCCATATTACTATATATATATTACTATATCACACTGAGGAGGAAAGCGGCCATATTACTATATATATATTACTATATCACACTGAGGAGAAGAGCGGCCATATTACTATATATATTACTATATCATACTGAGGAGAAGAGCGGCCATATTACTATATATATATATATATATTACTATATCACACTGAGGAGAAGAGCGGCCATATTACTATATATATATATATTACTATATCACACTGAGGAGGAAAGCGGCCATATTACTATATATATATATATTACTATATCACACTGAGGAGAAGAGCGGCCATATTACTATATATATATTACTATATCACACTGAGGAGAAGAGCGGCCATATTACTATATATATATTACTATATCACACTGAGGAGAAGAGCGGCCATATTACTATATATATATTACTATATCACACTGAGGAGAAGAGCGGCCATATTACTATATATATATTACTATATCACACTGAGGAGGAAAGCGGCCATATTACTATATATATTACTATATCACACTGAGGAGAAGAGCGGCCATATTACTATATATATTACTATATCACACTGAGAAGAGCGGCCATATTACTATATATATATTACTATATCACACTGAGGAGAAGAGCGGCCATATTACTATATATATTACTATATCATACTGAGGAGAACAGCGGCCATATTACTATATATATATATATATATTACTATATCACACTGAGGAGAAGAGCGGCCATATTACTATATATATATATATTACTATATCACACTGAGGAGGAAAGCGGCCATATTACTATATATATATTTATTACTATATCACACTGACGAGAAGAGCGGCCATATAACTATATATATATATATTACTATATCACACTGAGGAGGAAAGCGGCCATATTACTATATATATTACTATATCACACTGAGAAGAGCGGCCATATTACTATATATATATTACTATATCACACTGAGGAGAAGAGCGGTCATATTATTATATATATATATTACTATATCACACTGAGGAGAAGAGCGGCCATATTACTATATATATATTACTATATCACACTGAGGAGAAGAGCGGCCATATTATTATATATATATATTACTATATCACACTGACGAGAAGAGCGGCCATATTACTATATATATATTACTATATCACACTGAGGAGAAGAGCGGCCATATTACTATATATATATATATTACTATATCACACTGAGGAGAAGAGCGGCCATATTACTATATATATATTACTATATCACACTGAGGAGAAGAGCGGCCATATTACTATATATATATTACTATATCACACTGACGAGAAGAGCGGCCATATTACTATATATATTACTATATCACACTGAGGAGGAAAGCGGCCATATTACTATATATATTACTATATCACACTGAGAAGAGCGGCCATATTACTATATATATATTACTATATCACACTGAGGAGAAGAGCGGCCATATTATTATATATATATATTACTATATCACACTGAGGAGAAGAGCGGCCATATTACTATATATATATTACTATATCACACTGAGGAGAAGAGCGGCCATATTATTATATATATATATTACTATATCACACTGAGGAGAAGAGCGGCCATATTACTATATATATATTACTATATCACACTGAGGAGAAGAGCGGCCATATTACTATATATATATTACTATATCACACTGAGGAGAAGAGCGGCCATATTACTATATATATATTACTATATCACACTGAGGAGAAGAGCGGCCATATTACTATATATATATTACTATATCACACTGAGGAGAAGGGCGGCCATATTACTATATATATATTACTATATCACACTGAGGAGAAGAGAGGCCATATTACTATATATATATATTACTATATCACACTGAGGAGAAGAGCGGCCATATTACTATATATATATTACTATATCACACTGAGGAGAAGAGCGACCATATTACTATATATTTATTACTATATCACACTGAGGAGAAGAGCGGCCATATTACTATATATATATTACTATATCACACTGAGGAGAAGAGCGACCATATTACTATATATATATTACTATATCACACTGAGGAGAAGAGCGGCCATATTACTATATATATATTACTATATCACACTGAGGAGAAGAGCGGCCATATTACTATATATATTACTATATCACACTGAGGAGGAAAGCGGCCATATTACTATATATATTACTATATCACACTGAGGAGAAGAGCGGCCATATTACTATATATATATTACTATATCACACTGAGGAGAAGAGCGGCCATAATACTATATATATATTACTATATCACACTGAGGAGAAGAGCGGCCATATTACTATATATATATTACTATATCACACTGAGGAGAAGAGCGGCCATATTACTATATATATATTACTATATCACACTGAGGAGAAGAGCGGCCATATTACTATATATATTACTATATCACACTGAGGAGAAGAGCGGCCATATTACCATATATATATATTATATCACACTGAGGGGAAGAGCGGCCATATTACTATATATATTACTATATCACACTGAGGAGAAGAGCGGCCATATTACTATATATATATTACTATATCACACTGAGGAGAAGAGCGACCATATTACTATATATATTACTATATCACACTGAGGAGAAGAGCGGCCATATTACTATATATATATTACTATATCACACTGAGGAGAAGAGCGGCCATATTACTATATATATATTACTATATCACACTGAGGAGAAGAGCGGCCATATTACTATATATATATTACTATATCACACTGAGGAGAAGAGCGGCCATATTACTATATATATATTACTATATCACACTGAGGAGAAGAGCGACCATATTACTATATATATTACTATATCACACTGAGGAGAAGAGCGGCCATATTACTATATATATATTACTATATCACACTGAGTAGAAGAGCGGCCATATTACTATATATATATTACTATATCACACTGAGGAGAAGAGCGGCCATATTACTATATATATATTACTATATCACACTGAGGAGAAGAGCGGCCATATTACTATATATATATTACTATATCACACTGAGGAGAAGAGCGGCCATATTACTATATATATATTACTATATCACACTGAGGAGAAGAGCGGCCATATTACTATATATATATTACTATATCACACTGAGGAGAAGAGCGGCCATATTACTATATATATATTACTATATCACACTGAGGAGAAGAGCGACCATCTTACTATATATATTACTATATCACACTGAGGAGAAGAGCGGCCATATTACTATATATATATTACTATATCACACTGAGGAGAAGAGCGGCCATATTACTATATATATATTACTATATCACACTGAGGAGAAGAGCGCCCATATTACTATATATATATTACTATATCACACTGAGGAGAAGAGCGGCCATATTACTATATATATATTACTATATCACACTGAGGAGAAGAGCGGCCATATTACTATATATATATTACTATATCACACTGAGGAGAAGAGCGGCCATATTACTATATATATATTACTATGTCACACTGAGGAGAAGAGCGGCCATATTACTATATATATTACTATATCACACTGAGGAGAAGAGCGGCCATATTACTATATATATATATTACTATTTCACACTGAGAAGAAGAGCGGCCATATTACTATATATATATATATTATATCACACTGAGGAGAAGAGCGGCCATATTACTATATATATATTACTATATCACACTGAGGAGAAGAGCGGCCATATTACTATATATATATATATTACTATATCACACTGAGGAGAAGAGCGGCCATATTACTATATATATATTACTATATCACACTGAGGAGAAGAGCGGCCATATTACTATATATCTTACTATATCACACTGAGGAGAAGAGCGGCCACATTACTATATATATATATTATATCACACTGAGGGGAAGAGCGGCCATATTACTATATATATTACTATATCACACTGAGGAGAAGAGCGGCCATATTACTATATATATATTACTATATCACACTGAGGAGAAGAGCGACCATATTACTATATATATTACTATATCACACTGAGGAGAAGAGCGGCCATATTACTATATATATATTACTATATCACACTGAGGAGAAGAGCGGCCATATTACTATATATATATTACTATATCACACTGAGGAGAAGAGCGGCCATATTACTATATATATATATATTACTATATCACACTGAGGAGAAGAGCGGCCATATTACTATATATATATTACTATATCACACTGAGGAGAAGAGCGGCCATATTACTATATATATTACTATATCACACTGAGGAGAAGAGCGGCCATATTACTATATATATTACTATATCACACTGAGGAGAAGAGCGGCCACATTACTATATATATATTACTATATCACACTGAGGAGAAGAGCGGCCATATTACTATATATATATTACTATATCACACTGAGGAGAAGAGCGGCCATATTACTATATATATATATTACTATATCACACTGAGGAGAAGAGCGGCCATATTACTATATATATTACTATATCACACTGAGGAGAAGAGCGGCCATATTACTATATATATTACTATATCACACTGAGGAGAAGAGCGGCCATATTACTATATATATATTACTATATCACACTGAGGAGGAGAGCGGCCATATTACTATATATATTACTATATCACACTGAGGAGAAGAGCGGCCATATTACTATATATATATTACTATATCACACTGAGGAGAAGAGCGACCATATTACTATATATATTACTATATCACACTGAGGAGAAGAGCGGCCCTATTACTATATATATTACTATATCACACTGAGGAGAAGAGCGGCCATATTACTATATATATATTACTATATCACACTGAGGAGAAGAGCGGCCATATTACTATATATATTACTATATCACACTGAGGAGAAGAGCGGCCATATTACTATATATATATTACTATATCACACTGAGGAGAAGAGTGGCCATATTACTATATATATATATTACTATTTCACACTGAGAAGAAGAGCGGCCATATTACTATATATATATATTACTATATCACACTGAGGAGAAGAGCGGCCATATTACTATATATATATTACTATATCACACTGAGGAGAAGAGCGGCCATATTACTATATATATTACTATATCACACTGAGGAGAAGAGCGGCCACATTACTATATATATATTACTATATCACACTGAGGAGAAGAGCGGCCATATTACTATATATATATATTACTATATCACACTGAGGAGAAGAGCGGCCATATTACTATATATATATTACTATATCACACTGAGGAGAAGAGCGGCCATATTACTATATATATATTACTATATCACACTGAGGAAAAGAGCGGCCATATTACTATATATATATTACTATATCACACTGAGGAGAAGAGCGGCCATATTACTATATATATATTACTATATCACACTGAGGAGAAGAGCGGCCATATTACTATATATATATATTACTATATCACACTGAGGAGAAGAGCGGCCATATTACTATATATATATTACTATATCACACTGAGGAGAAGAGCGGCCATATTTCTATATATATATTACTATATCACACTGAGGAGAAGAGCGGCCATATTACTATATATATTACTATATCACACTGAGGAGAAGAGCGGCCACATTACTATATATATATTACTATATCACACTGAGGAGAAGAGCGGCCATATTACTATATATATATTACTATATCACACTGAGGAGAAGAGCGGCCATATTACTATATATATATTACTATATCACACTGAGGAAAAGAGCGGCCATATTACTATATATATATTACTATATCACACTGAGGAGAAGAGCGGCCATATTACTATATATATATATTACTATTTCACACTGAGAAGAAGAGCGGCCATATTACTATATATATATATATTATATCACACGAGGAGAAGAGCGGCCATATTACTATATATATATTACTATATCACACTGAGGAGAAGAGCGGCCATATTACTATATATATATATTACTATATCACACTGAGGAGAAGAGCGGCCATATTACTATATATATTATTATTATTATTATTTATTATTATAGCGCCATTTATTCCATGGCGCTTTACAAGTGAAAGAGGGTATACGTACAACAATCATTAACAGTACAAGACAGACTGGTATAGGAGGAGAGAGGACCCTGCCCGCGAGGGCTCACAGTCTACAGGGGAATGGGTGATGGTACAATAGGTGAGGACAGAGCTGGTTGCGCAGTGGTCTACTGGGCTGAGGGCTATTGTAGGTTGTAGGCTTGTTGGAAGAGGTGGGTCTTGAGGTTCCTCTTGAAGCTTTCCACGGTAGTGGAGAGTCTGATGTGCTGAGGTAGAGCGTTCCAGAGTATGGGGGATGCACGGGAGAAATCTTGTACACGATTGTGGGAAGAGGAAATAAGAGAGGAGCAGAGAAGGAGATCTTGTGAGGATCTAAGGTTGCGTGCAGGTAGGTACTGGGAGACTAGGTCACAGATGTAGGGAGGAGACAGGTTGTGCATGGCTTTGTATGTCATGGTTAATGTTTTGAACTGGAGTCGTTGGGCGATGGGAAGCCAGTGAAGGGATTGGCAGAGTGGCGAGGCTGGGGAGTAGCGAGGGGAGAGGTGGATTAAGCGGGCTGCAGAGTTTAGGATAGATTGGAGGGGTGCAAGAGTGTTGGAAGGGAGGCCAGAGAGCAGGAGGTTGCAGTAGTCGAGGCGGGAGATGATGAGGGCATGCACTAATGTTTTTGAAGATTCTTGGTTAAGGAAAGCACGGATCCGGGAGATATTTTTGAGTTGTAATCGGCAATGAGTTGAAGAGGGCTTGGATGTGTGGCTTGAAGGATAGAGCAGAGTCGAGGGTTACTCCAAGGCAACGAGCTTGTGAGACTGGGGTGAGTGAGCAACCATCAAGTTTGATGGAAAGGCTTGTTGGAGGAGGTGAGTGAGGAGGAGGAAAGACAATAAACTCTGTTTTGTCCATGTTAAGTTTTAGGAATCGATATATTACTATATCACACTGAGGAGAAGAGCGGCCATATTACTATATATCTTACTATATCACACTGAGGAGAAGAGCGGCCACATTACTATATATATATATTATATCACACTGAGGGGAAGAGCAGCCATATTACTATATATTTATTACTATATCACACTGAGGAGAAGAGCGGCCATATTACTATATATATATTACTATATCACACTGAGGAGAAGAGCGACCATATTACTATATATATTACTATATCACACTGAGGAGAAGAGCGGCCATATTACTGTATATATATTACTATATCACACTGAGGAGAAGAGCGGCCATATTACTATATATATATTACTATATCACACTGAGGAGAAGAGCGGCCATATTACTATATTATATATATTACTATATCACACTGAGGAGAAGAGCGGCCATATTACTATATATATATTACTATATCACACTGAGGAGAAGAGCGGCCATATTACTATATATATTACTATATCACACTGAGGAGAAGAGCGGCCATATTACTATATATATTACTATATCACACTGAGGAGAAGAGCGGCCACATTACTATATATATATTACTATATCACACTGAGGAGAAGAGCGGCCATATTAATATATATATATTACTATATCACACTGAGGAGAAGAGCGGCCATATTACTATATATATATATTACTATATCACACTGAGGAGAAGAGCGGCCATATTACTATATATATATTACTATATCACACTGAGGAGGAGAGCGGCCATATTACTATATATATTACTATATCACACTGAGGAGAAGAGCGGCCATATTACTAGATATATATTACTATATCACACTGAGGAGAAGAGCGACCATATTACTATATATATTACTATATCACACTGAGGAGAAGAGCGGCCCTATTACTATATATATTACTATATCACACTGAGGAGAAGAGCGGCCATATTACTATATATATATTACTATATCACACTGAGGAGAAGAGCGGCCATATTACTATATATATTACTATATCACACTGAGGAGAAGAGCGGCCATATTACTATATATATATATTACTATTTCACACTGAGAAGAAGAGCGGCCATATTACTATATATATATATTACTATATCACACTGAGGAGAAGAGCGGCCATATTACTATATATATATTACTATATCACACTGAGGAGAAGAGCGGCCATATTACTATATATATTACTATATCACACTGAGGAGAAGAGCGGCCACATTACTATATATATATTACTATATCACACTGAGGAGAAGAGCGGCCATATTACTATATATATATATTACTATATCACACTGAGGAGAAGAGCGGCCATATTACTATATATATATTACTATATCACACTGAGGAGAAGAGCTGCCATATTACTATATATATATTACTATATCACACTGAGGAAAAGAGCGGCCATATTACTATATATATATTACTATATCACACTGAGGAGAAGAGCGGCCATATTACTATATATATATTACTATATCACACTGAGGAGAAGAGCGGCCATATTACTATATATATATATTACTATATCACACTGAGGAGAAGAGCGGCCATATTACTATATATATATTACTATATCACACTGAGGAGAAGAGCGGCCATATTTCTATATATATATTACTATATCACACTGAGGAGAAGAGCGGCCATATTACTATATATATTACTATATCAGTGTGAGGTAAATCCGGAGATATGACGATAAATCATGACATTCAAGTCATGTCAGGAAGCCCTCTCCTGGTGTCACCCCCCCCCCTTCCCTTCACACAACTGGTTTAGCAACAAATCCATGGCCATGTCCTGTGATATGGAAATGAGGTGGCTTAGGGACAATGGACACAGGATGACTCCCTGCCGTCACCCTGTAGTGGGGGCTGCTAGCTAGTTAGCAAGGCTATGGAAATAGCCAGACAGAACGACTCCAGTAAAAAATGGTTCATATCTCGCAAGCCATATTTCCGATAAATATGGCAACCATAAAAATGGTGTCTCCGCATGTGGACGATGCCGGCACACCCTTTTTATGGGAGCAGGACATTGGGAAATGCCCCAGGCGTGATATCAGCCAATGGGGAACTGGCAGACAGGTCATGAGTCCCCTCGTTCTGTAGCTAAATTCATAACTGTCACAATGAGAGCATTGGCGTCCGCCTACGACGCTCCCAGGCAAAGTTATGGCCAATATCCCCTTGGCTGGATAATTCTGATCCATGCAGGGGGAGTGGCAGTGCTTCCCTGTGAGGTCACTAAGGTAGGAGGGGACCTGGATCTGCCCAGGTTGATAACCCTACTTCGGCCATTTTCCAGCGTTCTTCTGCTCGGGGGCCTGGTTGGGAAAGACCTGTGAGGGGGGTTCCTGGAAACCTGGTCTACAGCGCCCCCCTGTGGCCAGACACACAAGGTAACTGATGTAATTGTATACCTGTTTGTAACCCATGCTTTATCTGTAACTGTACTCTGACATAACTGTATATTCTGTAGATTCCCTATTGTATATATTGTAGTTTCTAGTGTGCTTTAGGCGATTAAATTATATAATTAATCCTGGGCTGTTCTGTTATCTCGATCTTGAATCCCACGTCTGTGTGTTCGGCTAATAGTTACCGTAAATCGGTTGGTGGCAGCGAATTGTGCCAAGGATTATTGTGGGAGGCCAGTGAGACTCGGGAAGATATTATATATTCCGCCCGCGGAGGTCGGGGGAATATATACCCTACTCTCACCGGGGACCCTTCAATAATCGGCATAAGTAGTATAGCGGCCTCCTTGCTTATTGTCGGGCAATTCCATAATTGGCCTGACTATAAGAGGGGCGCTAGAGAGCGCGTCACGTGCTCTGTCTGTCGGTCGGGAGGTATAAAGGAGGGGTGACCCCCCACTTGTTACCCCCCGATTGTGACGTACTGGTAGCCAGCGCGGGGGATTTCTGAGTGACCCCCCCGGTGGTTTGTGACATATTGGTGGCAAGCGGTGGGATCGAGATAATAGTGTGTGTGAGTGTGAGACCCATACTCCCAGACACTAAAGACTGCCTGCAGCAGCTGTGGCTGCTGGGGTCTTCAGACCAGCTCAACACTAGAGTGTCAGAGTGCAGATACTGTAAGGTGTGTGGAGGCATCAGGTGTCAGTTCTGTGTCAGTGACCAAAAGTCTGCAAGAATGGCTGAGAGCACCAGGAGCAAAGCCAAAGGAATGGCCGATGCTCAGGCCAGAGACGATGAGGAGGTTGTCCACGAGTCCTCCAGGAGCTCGTACGCCAGAAAGCCGTTCTGCCGAGGACATTGCACAACCTGGCACTGCTGGACAAGATGAGGAGGAGCTCGCCCAAGGTTCCTCAACGAGCCAGATGCCAGCCCTCCGCTCTGCAATGGACAGTGAAGCACCAGGCTCCGCAGCGGGCCGCAGATCACCACGTGCCATTCCACCGAGCCTGGGAGGCTCGGATAGCCTTCTTCAAATGGCTATGGCCCTACTCCAGGCTGGAGACCGGGAGGGCTACCAGGCACTCCTGGCAGAGCGCAGGGCAGCGTGTGAGGCTGAGGCTGCGGAGCGGCAGGCAGCGCGTGAAGAGCGCCAGGCAGAGCGTGACTACCAGCTGCAGCTAGCTCAGCTCCGGCCCTCATCAGCCGCACGTGACCTTCAAGACACCAAACTTCCAAAGGTCCGTGTTGAGGACTTCCCAGTGCTGGAGAAGGATGGAGACTTGGACTCTTTCTTGACTGCTTTTGAACGGACTTGCTTGCAGCACCATCTGAACAAGGACCAGTGGGCCAAATACCTGACCCCCCCGTTTAAGGGGTAAGGCCCTGGATATCCTTGGGGACTTGCCTGCTGAGGCAGATCAGGGCTACGACACCCATCAAGCGGGCCCTGATCCAACAGTACAACCTCACCCCGGAGTCCTACCGCAAGAAGTTCCGGAGCTACAGAAGGGACCAAAGGACTCCTGGGCTGACCACAGGCGGGCACTTGCCCGAGCTGCCGACCACTGGACCCAAGGCCTGCAGCTTTCCACCGGACCGGAGATCCTGGACTTGTTCATCACGGAGCAACTCTTGTGGAACTGCCCTGAGGATCTCCGCCAGTTCATCCGAGACCAGAAGCCAAAGGGGTCCACGGCTACAGCTGCCCTTGCCGATGACTACACCAACAACCGGGCCCCTGAGGCCAGGAGAGCGGCCACCAGCAGCACCTGGAGAGGGGGTAAGATGAATTCTGCGACTGCCCCACCTGCCCCTAGACTGCAGGGGGTGTCCCCCTCAACTCCCCTCTCCAGGCCCGTGGCGGAACCAAGACGGTGCCACCAGTGCAACCTACCTGGACACTTCAAGGCCATGTGCCCTCAGCGTCCCAAGGCCCCGGCTCCGTCCCCCGTCCCAAGGGCCGCCCAAGGTGTATTGTGTGGGTGGGGGTGGTGGTAGGTCCCTGGACAGCTTCCAACCTGTCACCGTCGGCCGGTCTGTGACCATAGGACTGCGAGACAGCGCCTCGGAGGTGACTCTGGTGCGGCCTGAGATGGTGTCCCCCCCAAGACTTGATCCCTGGAAAAACCCTCACTGTCTCCGGGATTGGAGGCATTGACCCGGCGCTGCCTGTTGCTGACGTTTATGTGGACTGGGGCGCAGGGCGAGGGGTGAGGGAGGTGGGGTAACTGATCGGATCCCTGCAAACGTGCTACTTGGGACAGATTTGGGGCAGATAACCTCCCAGTTTGGGCCCCAACCAAGGGCTGAACCTTCAGCCCGTACTGACTTGACTCCTAACAATGTTAATGTGTTATCTATGAATGATGTAAGGGAGGAGGGAGTGAACTCTGATATTTCTGCTTGCACAGACACCATAGACACACACGCAGCTGCAGCTGTGACAGGAGGGGAGGGGGTCAGAGAAAGGTGTGACAATGCCTCTACAAGTAACCAGCCTGTGAGCTGGGATCTGTTGCCCTCTGCAGGGATAAGCAGAGAGCAGGGTGCTGCAGGGGGAGGACCAGTGTGTGGGGTGGGGGCTACCACAGCAAATGTGGGGTCCCCCGAGATTTCACAGCGGGGTTCTGTTGCTGCAGGAGGGGAACAGGCAGGTGAGATTGGGGCCGGTCCAGGAGCGGAAGTGCTCCCAGGTAAGATCTCGGTGCATGGTTCCCCCACAACCGGGGTGTCAGGAAGCCAGGTAGGTCTGCCTGAACCGGCGACTTGGTCAGGAACGGAGGAGGAGCAGGCACGACCCACGGTCGCAGCGGCTGTGGCCGCTGTCACCCGCAGTGGGAGTGCTGGAAGCCAAGGGGCCTCCGGAGGTCCGATAGCTCTTCCCCTTCTGACCAAGTGGCAGCCGAGTCAGGGTGGAGGCCAGGACACAGGTCCCGGGGTACTGACTGAAGATGTGACAGTCTCGTCGATTCTGGCCACATCTAGTCAGGAGTTTCAGGCAGCGTTAGAAGCTGACGACAGCCTGAAAGCTCTAAAGGAGCAGGCGGCACAGCCTCCCTCGGACTCGGACCCGGAGCGAGTGGTCTGGGACCAAGGACGGCTGTACCGGGCCACGGTCCAGCAGGGTTCACCGGAGGCGTGGCCCAGGGACCGACAGTTGGTGGTACCCTATCCGTTCCGGACGGAGTTGTTGCGGATCGCACATGAGATTCCGATGGCCGGACACCTAGGGATCGCTAAGACCAAGGCCAGGTTAAACCAGCATTTCTACTGGCCAAAAATGGGGGGCCGATGTGGCTGCCTACTGCCGTTCGTGTGAACCTGTCAGAGAGTGGGGAAGGCGGGGCCACGCCCCAAAGCCCCACTGGTATCTCTGCCAATCATCGATGAGCCTTTCAGGAGGGTGGCTGTGGATCTGGTCGGCCCGCTGGCCATCCCCAGCAGCTCCGGGAAACGCTTCATACTGACGGTAGTGGACTATGCCACCCGGTACCCAGAAGCAGTGGCCTTGTCGTCCATTCGGGCTGACAAGGTGGCCACCGCATTGCTGGAGATTTTCTCCCGAGTGGGTTTTCCCCAGGAAATGCTCACTGACCGGGGGACCCAATTCATGTCCCAGCTGATGGAGGCCCTCTGTAAGCAAGTCCAGGTGCGACATCTGGTGGCCAGCCCGTACCATCCACAGACTAATGGCCTGTGCGAGCGGTTCAATGGCACCTTAAAGCAGATGCTTAAGATGTTGGTCGACTCCCACGGGCGTGACTGGGAGCGGTATCTCCCACACCTGTTATTTGCTTACCGGGAGGTTCCACAGGCCTCAACAGGATTCTCACCGTTTGAGCTCCTGTACGGGCGACGTGTGCGGGGCCCCCTGGCTCTGGTGAAAGAGGCTTGGGAAGGGGATTTGGCCACCCCTGGAGTGTCGGTCATCGAGTATGTCATGCGCTTCCGGGACAAAATGCAGGCCTTGACGCAACTGGTACACGGACAATATGGCTCAAGCCCAGGCCGATCAGAAGCGTTGGTACGACCAGAACGCTTGTGAGAGGACCTACCAAGTGGGTCAAAGGGTGTGGGTACTGGTCCCCGTACCACAGGACAAGCTTCAGGCAGCCTGGAAGGCCCATACCTCGTGTACCAGCAGCTCAACCCTGTAACGTACCTGGTCACCCTGGACCCTGCCCGTGGAAGGCGGAAGCCCTTCCATGTGAACATGATGAAGGCACATCATGAGCGGGAGGCATGTGCGCTCCCCGTGTGCAACCTGCCCGAGGAGGGAGAAGCGGAAACCCTCTTGGATATGCTAGCCCAGGTTAGGGCAGGCGGATCCATTGAGGATGTGGAGGTTGGCCACCAGCTCTTGGAGGACCAACGGTCCCAGCTGTGGGCCACCCTCCTCCCCTTCCGGGGGTTGTTTACCAACCAGCCCGGAAGGACTGACTTGGCTGTCCATCACGTGGACACTGGGGATCATCCCCCGATCCGGCGTTCAGCATATCGGGTCTCCCTGGAGGTGCAGCAACACATGCGCCAGGAGATTGACGAGATGCTGAAGCTGGGGGTGATCCAGGCATCCAACAGCGCTTAGGGCCTCGCCTGTAGTCCTCGTCCCTAAGAAGGACCGAACCACGCGGTTCTGCGTGGACTACAGGGGGCTCAATGCTGTCACGGTCGCCGATGCGTACCCAATGCCACGCATCGATGACCTGCTCGATCAGTTGGCCGGGGCTCAGTACCTGACCATCATGGATCTGAGCCGGGGATATTGGCAGATCCCCCTGACTCGCAAGGCCAGGGAACGCTCTGCCTTTATTACCCCATTTGGACTGTACGAGTCCACGGTGATGCCATTCGGGATGAGGAATGCCCCTGCCACTTTCCAGCGGATGGTCAACACCCTGCTCAAGGGACTTGAAGGGTACGCGGCCGCGTACCTGGATGACATTGCCCGTCTTCAGTCCCACCTGGGAGGACCACCTAGAGCATCTAGCACAGGTGCTCAGGCGGATCCACCGGGCAGGTTTGACCATCAAGCCGGGAAAGTGTCAGCTGGCCATGAGCGAGGTCCAGTACCTCGGTCACCGGGTAGGTGGGAGAACACTGAAGCCCGAGCCTGAGAAAGTGGAAGCCATCGCATCCTGGCCCACCCCCAGGACCAAGAAGCAGGTGATGTCCTTCTTGGGGACCGCTGGGTACTATAGGAGGTTTGTTCCACGCTATAGTAGCCTGGCAAAGCCCTTGACGGACCTCACCAAGAAGAAGCTGCCCTCTGCAGTCGATTGGACAATGGACTGCGAGACAGCCTTCCGGGCCCTAAAGGACGCCCTGTCCAGCCCCGCCCGTGCTACAGGCAGCCGACTTCACGCGGCCGTTTGTAGTACAGACCGACGCCAGTGACTTCGGCCTCGGTGCGGTGCTCAGCCAGGTGGACTCTGCGAGCCAAGAGCACCCAGTCTTGTACCTGAGCAGGAAGCTGTTACCAAGGGAAGTTGCCTATTCCACGATGGAGAAGGAGTGCCTGGCCATAGTGTGGGCCCTGCAGCGTCTGCAACCCTATCTATACGGGCGCCACTTCATCGTGGAGACGGACCACAATCCCCTCAGCTGGTTGCACACCGTCTCTGGGACGAATGGGCGATTGTTGCGATGGAGCCTTGCGCTCCAGCAATACAACTTCACCATTCGCCACAAAAAGGGGCCGTGACCACGGTAACGCAGACGGGCTGTCCCGACAAGGAGAGGTCGCGGACGGGCGCACGGGGGAACACCGGAGTGTGCTGCCCCCTAGCGCCCTCAAAAGGGGGGAGGTGTGAGGTAAATCCGGAGATATGACGATAAATCATGACATTCAAGTCATGTCAGGAAGCCCTCTCCTGGTGTCACCCCCCCCCCCTTCCCTTCACACAACTGGTTTAGCAACAAATCCATGGCCATGTCCTGTGATATGGAAATGAGGTGGCTTAGGGACAATGGACACAGGATGACTCCCTGCCGTCACCCTGTAGTGGGGGCTGCTAGCTAGTTAGCAAGGCTATGGAAATAGCCAGACAGAACGACTCCAGTAAAAAATGGTTCATATCTCCGCAAGCCATATTTCCGATAAATATGGCAACCATAAAAATGGTGTCTCCGCATGTGGGACGATGCCGGCACACCCTTTTTATGGGAGCAGGACATTGGGAAATGCCCCAGGCGTGATATCAGCCAATGGGGAACTGGCAGACAGGTCATGAGTCCCCTCGTTCTGTAGCTAAAATTCATAACTGTCACAATGAGAGCATTGGCGTCCGCCTACGACGCTCCCAGGCAAAGTTATGGCCAATATCCCCTTGGCTGGATAATTCTGATCCATGCAGGGGGAGTGGCAGTGCTTCCCTGTGAGGTCACTAAGGTAGGAGGGGACCTGGATCTGCCCAGGTTGATAACCCTACTTCGGCCATTTTCCAGCGTTCTTCTGCTCGGGGGGCCTGGTTGGGAAAGACCTGTGAGGGGGTTCCTGGAAACTGGTCTACAGCGCCCCCCCTGTGGCCAGACACACAAGGTAACTGATGTAATTGTATACCTGTTTGTAACCCATGCTTTATCTGTAACTGTACTCTGACATAACTGTATATTCTGTAGATTCCCTATTGTATATATTGTAGTTTCTAGTGTGCTTTAGGCGATTAAATTATATAATTAATCCTGGGCTGTTCTGTTATCTCGATCTTGAATCCCACGTCTGTGTGTTCGGCTAATAGTTACCGTAAATCGGTTGGTGGCAGCGAATTGTGCCAAGGATTATTGTGGGGAGGCCAGTGAGACTCGGGAAGATATTATATATTCCGCCCGCGGAGGTCGGGGGAATATATACCCTACTCTCACCGGGGACCCTTCAATAATCGGCATAAGTAGTATAGCGGCCTCCTTGCTTATTGTCGGGCAATTCCATAATTGGCCTGACTATAAGAGGGGCGCTAGAGAGCGCGTCACGTGCTCTGTCTGTCCGGTCGGGAGGTATAAAGGAGGGGTGACCCCCCACTTGTTACCCCCCGATTGTGACGTACTGGTAGCCAGCGCGGGGGATTCTGAGTGACCCCCCCGGTGGTTTGTGACATATATTACTATATCACACTGAGGAGAAGAGCGGCCATATACTATATATATTACTATATCACACTGAGGAGAAGAGCGGCCACATTACTATATATATATTACTATATCACCTGAGGAGAAGGCGGCCTTTACTAATATATATTACTATATCACACTGAGGAGAAGAGCGGCCATATTACTATATATATATTACTATATCACACTGAGGAGAAGAGCGGCCATATTACTATATATATATTACTATATCACACTGAGGAAAAGAGCCGGCCATATTACTATATATATATTACTATATCACACTGAGGAGAAGAGCGGCCATATTACTATATATATATTACTATATCACACTGAGGAGAAGAGCGGCCATATTACTATATATCATATATTACTATATCACACTGAGGAGAAGAGCGGCCATATTACTATATATATATTACTATATCACACTGAGGAGAAGAGCGGCCATATTTCTATATATATATTACTATATCACACTGAGGAGAAGAGCGGCCATATTACTATATATATTACTATATCACACTGAGGAGAAGAGCGGCCACATTACTATATATATATTACTATATCACAATGAGGAGAAGAGCGGCATATTACTATATATATTACTATATATATATTACTATATCACACTGAGGAGAAGGGCGGCCATATTACTATATATATATTACTATATCACACTGAGGAGAAGAGCGGCCATATTACTATATATATATTACTATATCACACTTGAGGAGAAGAGCGGCCATTATTACTATATCACACTGAGGAGAAGAGCGGCCATATTACTATATATATATTACTATATTACACTGAGGAGAAGAGCGGCCATATTACTATATATATATATTACTATATCACACTGAGGAGAAGAGCGGCCATATTACTATATATATATTACTATATCACACTGAGGAGGAGAGCGGCCATATTACTATATATATTACTATATCACACTGAGGAGAAGAGCGGCCATATTACTATATATATATTACTATATCACACTGAGGAGAAGAGCGGCCATATTACTATATATATATTACTATATCACACTGAGGAGAAGAGCGGCCATATTACTATATATATTACTATATCACACTGAGGAGAAGAGCGGCCATATTACTATATATATATTACTATATCACACTGAGGAGAAGAGCGGCCATATTACTATATATATTACTATATCACACTGAGGAGAAGAGCGGCCACATTACTATATATATATTACTATATCACACTGAGGAGAAGAGCGGCCATATTACTATATATATATTACTATATCACACTGAGGAGAAGAGCGGCCATATTACTATATATATATTACTATATCACACTGAGGGAAAAGAGCGGCCATATTACTATATATATATTACTATATCACACTGAGGAGAAGAGCGGCCATATTACTATATATATATATTACTATATCACACTGAGGAGAAGAGCGGCCATATTACTATATATATATTACTATATCACACTGAGGAGAAGAGCGGCCATATTACTATATATATATTACTATATCACACTGAGGAGAAGAGCGACCATATTACTATATATATATTACTATATCACACTGAGGAGAAGAGTGGCCATATTACTATATATATTACTATATCACACTGAGGAGAAGAGCGGCCACATTACTATATATATATTACTATATCACACTGAGGGAGAAGAGCGGCCATATTACTATATATATATTACTATATCACACTGAGGAGAAGAGCGGCCATATTACTATATATATATATTTCTATATCACACTGAGGAGAAGAGCGGCCATAATACTATATATATATTACTATATCACAACTGAGGAGAAGAGCAGCCATATTACTATATATATTACTATATCACACTGAGGAGAAGAGCGGCCATATTACTATATATATTACTATATCACACTGAGGAGAAGAGCGGCCATATTACTATATATATATTACTATATCACACTGAGGAGAAGAGCAGCCATATTACTATATATATTACTATATCACACTGAGGAGAAGAGCGGCCATATTACTATATATATATTACTATATCACACTGAGGAGAAGAGCGGCCATATTACTATATATATTACTATATCACACTGAGGAGAAGAGCGGCCATATTACTATATATATATTACTATATCACACTGAGGAGAAGAGCGGCCATATTACTATATATTATATTACTATATCACACTGAGGACAAGAGCGGCCATATTACTATATATATTACTATATCACACTGAGGAGAAGAGCGGCCATATTACTATATATATATTACTATATCACACTGAGGAGAAGAGCGGCCATATTACTATATATATATTAGTATATCACACTGAGGAGAAGAGCGGCCATATTACTATATATATATTACTATATCACACTGAGGACAAGAGCGGCCATATTACTATATATATTACTATATCACACTGAGGAGAAGAGCGGCCATATTACTATATATATATTATTATATCACACTGAGGAGAAGAGCGGCCATATTACTATATATATATTACTATATCACACTGAGGAGAAGAGCGGCCATATTACTATATATATATATTACTATATCACACTGAGGAGAAGAGCGGCCATATTACTATATATATATATTACTATATCACACTGAGGAGAAAGAGCGGGCCATATTACTATATATATATTACTATATCACACTGAGGAGAAGAGCGGCCATATTACTATATATATATTACTATATCACACTGAGGAGAAGAGCGGCCATATTACTATATATATATTACTATATCACACTGAGGAGAAGAGCGGCCATATTACTATATATATATATTACTATATCACACTGAGGAGAAGAGCGGCCATATTACTATATATATTACTATATCACACTGAGGAGGAGAGCGGCCATATTACTATATCTATTACTATATCACACTGAGGAGAAGAGCGGCCATATTACTATATATATATTACTATATCACACTGAGGAGAAGAGCGGCCATATTACTATATATATATTACTATATCACACTGAGGAGAAGAGCGGCCATATTACTATATATATTACTATATCACACTGAGGAGAAGAGCGGCCATATTACTATATATATATTACTATATCACACTGAGGAGAAGAGCGGCCATATTACTATATATATATATTATATCACACTGAGGAGAAGAGCGGCCATATTACTATATATATATATATATATATATATGTATTACTATATCACACTGAGGAGAAGAGCGGCCATATTACTATATATATATATATATATATATATATAATATATTACTATATCACACTGAGGAGAAGAGCGGCCATATTACTATATATATATGATATATATTACTATATCACACTGAGGAGAAGAGCGGCCATATTACTATATATATATTACTATATCACACTGAGGAGAAGAGCGGCCATATTAGTATATATATATATTACTATATCACACTGAGGAGGAAAGCGGCCATATTACTATATATATTACTATATCACACTGAGGAGAAGAGCGGCCATATTACTATATATATTACTATATCACACTGAGGAGAAGAGCGGCCATATTACTATATATATTACTATATAACACTGAGGAGAAGAGCGGCCATATTACTATATATATATTACTATATCACACTGAGGAGAAGAGCGGCCATATTACTATATATATATATTTCTATATCACACTGAGGAGAAGAGCGGCCATAATACTATATATATATTACTATATCACACTGAGGAGAAGAGCGGCCATATTACTATATATATATAACTATATCACACTGAGGAGAAGAGCGGCCATATTACTATATATATATTACTATATCACACCGAGGAGAAGAGCAGCCATATTACTATATATATATAACTATATCACACTGAGGAGAAGAGCAGCCATATTACTATATATATATAACTATATCACACTGAGGAGAAGAGCAGCCATATTACTATATATGTATATTACTATATCACACTGAGGAGAAGAGCGGCCATAATACTATATATATATTACTATATCACACTGAGGAGAAGAGCAGCCATATTACTATATATGTATATTACTATATCACACTGAGGAGAAGAGCGGCCATATTACTATATATATATTACTATATCACACTGAGGAGAAGAGCGGCCATATTACTATATATATATTACTATATCACACTGAGGAGAAGAGCGGCCATATTACTATATATATATTACTATATCACACTGAGGAGAAGAGCGGCCATAATACTATATATATATTACTATATCACACTGAGGAGAAGAGCGGCCATATTACTATATATATATTACTATATCACACTGAGGAGAAGAGCGGCCATATTACTATATATATATTACTATATCACACTGAGGAGAAGAGCGGCCATATTACTATATATATATTACTATATCACACTGAGGAGAAGAGCGGCCATATTACTATATATATATTACTATATCACACTGAGGAGAAGAGTGGCCATATTACTATATATATATATATTACTATATCACACTGAGGAGAAGAGCGGCCATATTACTATATATATATTACTATATCACACTGAGGAGAAGAGCGGCCATATTACTATATATATTACTATATCACACTGAGGAGAAGAGCGGCCATATTACTATATCACACTGAGGAGAAGAGCGGCCATATTACTATATATATATATTATATCACACTGAGGAGAAGAGCGGCCATATTACTATATATATATATATATATATATATATATATATATATATTACTATATCACACTGAGGAGAAGAGCGGCCATATTACTATATATATATATATATTACTATATCACACTGAGGAGAAGAGCGGCCATATTACTATATATATATTACTATATCACACTGAGGAGAAGAGCGGCCATATTAGTATATATATATATTACTATATCACACTGAGGAGGAAAGCGGCCATATTAATATATATATTACTATATCACACTGAGGAGAAGAGCGGCCATATTACTATATATATTACTATATCACACTGAGGAGAAGAGCGGCCATATTACTATATATATTACTATATAACACTGAGGAGAAGAGCGGCCATATTACTATATATATATTACTATATCACACTGAGGAGAAGAGCGGCCATATTACTATATATATATATATATTACTATATCACACTGAGGAGAAGAGCGGCCATAATACTATATATATATTACTATATCACACTGAGGAGAAGAGCGGCCATATTACTATATATATATAACTATATCACACTGAGGAGAAGAGCAGCCATATTACTATATATATATTACTATATCACACTGAGGAGAAGAGCGGCCATATTACTATATATATTACTATATCACACTGAGGAGAAGAGCGGCCATATTACTATATATATTACTATATCACACTGAGGAGAAGAGCGGCCATAATACTATATATATATTACCATATCACACTGAGGAGAAGAGCAGCCATATTACTATATATGTATATTACTATATCACACTGAGGAGAAGAGCGGCCATATTACTATATATATATTACTATATCACACTGAGGAGAAGAGCGGCCATATTACTATATATATATTACTATATCACACTGAGGAGAAGAGCGGCCATATTACTATATATATATATTACTATATCACACTGAGGAGAAGAGCGGCCATAATACTATATATATATTACTATATCACACTGAGGAGAAGAGCGGCCATATTACTATATATATATTACTATATCACACTGAGGAGAAGAGCGGCCATATTACTATATATATATTACTATATCACACTGAGGAGAAGAGCGGCCATATTACTATATATATATATTACTATATCACACTGAGGAGAAGAGCGGCCCTATTACTATATATATTACTATATCACACTGAGGAGAAGAGCGGCCATATTACTATATATATATATTACTATATCACACTGAGAAGAAGAGCGGCCATATTACTATATATATATTACTATATCACACTGAGGAGAAGAGCGGCCATAATACTATATATATATTACTATATCACACTGAGGAGAAGAGCGGCCATATTACTATATATATATTACTATATCACACTGAGGAGAAGAGCGGCCATATTACTATATATATATTACTATATCACACTGAGGAGAAGAGCGGCCATATTACTATATATATATATTACTATATCACACTGAGGAGAAGAGCGGCCCTATTACTATATATATTACTATATCACACTGAGGAGAAGAGCGGCCATATTACTATATATATATATTACTATATCACACTGAGAAGAAGAGCGGCCATATTACTATATATATATTACTATATCACACTGAGGAGAAGAGTGGCCATATTACTATATATATATATATTACTATATCACACTGAGGAGAAGAGCGACCATATTACTATATATATATATTACTATATCACACTGAGGAGAAGAGCGGCCATATTACTATATATATATATTACTATATCACACTGAGGAGAAGAGTGGCCATATTACTATATATATATATATTACTATATCACACTGAGGAGAAGAGCGGCCATATTATTATATAT
This sequence comes from Anomaloglossus baeobatrachus, assembly GCF_048569485.1. Taxonomy (NCBI): domain Eukaryota; kingdom Metazoa; phylum Chordata; class Amphibia; order Anura; family Aromobatidae; genus Anomaloglossus; species Anomaloglossus baeobatrachus. The sequence continues at coordinate 39,152 of NW_027445308.1, forward strand.
ATATATATTACTATATCACACTGAGGAGAAGAGCGGCCATATTATTATATATATATATATTACTATATCACACTGAGGAGAAGAGCGGCCATATTATTATATATATATATTACTATATCACACTGAGGAGAAGAGTGGCCATATTACTATATATATATATTACTTTATCACACTGAGGAGAAGAGCGGCCATATTACTATATATATATATTACTATATCACACTGAGGAGAAGAGCGGCCATATTATTATATATATATATTACTATATCACACTGAGGAGAAGAGCGGCCATATTATTATATATATATATTACTATATCACACTGAGGAGAAGAGCGGCCATATTACTATATATATATTACTATATCACACTGAGGAGAAGAGCGGCCATATTACTATATATATATTACTATATCACACTGAGGAGAAGAGCGGCCATATTACTATATATATATTACTATATCACACTGAGGAGAAGAGCAGCCATATTACTATATATATATTACTATATCACACTGAGGAGAAGAGCGGCCATATTACTATATATATATATTACTATATCACACTGAGGAGAAGAGTGGCCATATTACTATATATATATATTACTATATCACACTGAGGAGAAGAGCGGCCATATTATAATATATATATATTACTATATCACACTGAGGAGAAGAGCGGCCATATTATTATATATATATATTACTATATCACACTGAGGAGAAGAGCGGCCATATTATTATATATATATATTACTATATCACACTGAGGAGAAGAGCGGCCATATTATTATATATATATATTACTATATCACACTAAGGAGAAGAGCGGCCATATTACTATATATATATTACTATATCACACTGAGGAGAAGAGCGGCCATATTACTATATATATTACTATATCACACTGAGGAGAAGAGCGGCCATATTATTATATATATATATTACTATATCACACTGAGGAGAAGAGCGGCCATATTATTATATATATATATTACTATATCACACTGAGGAGAAGAGCGGCCATATTATTATATATATATATTACTATATCACACTAAGGAGAAGAGCGGCCATATTACTATATATATATTACTATATCACACTGAGGAGAAGAGCGGCCATATTACTATATATATTACTATATCACACTGAGGAGAAGAGCGGCCATATTATTATATATATATTACTATATCACACTGAGGAGAAGAGCGGCCATATTACTATATATATATTACTATATCACACTGAGGAGAAGAGCGGCCATATTACTATGTATATTACTATATCACACTGAGGAGGAGAGCGGCCATATTACTATATATATATTACTATATCACACTGAGGAGAAGAGCGGCCATATTACTATATATATATTACTATATTACACTGAGAAGAGCGGCCATATAACTATATATATATATATATATTACTATATTACACTGAGGAGAAGAGCGGCCATATTACTATATATATATTACTATATCACACTGAGGAGAAGAGCGGCCATATTACTATATATATATTACTATATCACACTGAGGAGAAGAGCGGCCATATTACTATATATATATTACTATATCGCACTGAGGAGAAGAGCGGCCATATTACTATATATATATATTACTATATCACACTGAGGAGAAGAGCGGCCATATTACTATATATATATTACTATATCACACTGAGGAGAAGAGCGGCCATATTACTATATATATATTACTATATCACACTGAGGAGAAGAGCGGCCATATTACTATATATATATATATTACTATATCACACTGAGGAGGAGAGCGGCCATATTATTATATATATATATTACTATATCACACTGAGGAGAAGAGCGGCCATATTACTATATATATATATTACTATATCACACTGAGGAGAAGAGCGGCCATATTACTATATATATATATATATATTACTATATCACACTGAGGAGAAGAGCGGACATATTACTATATATATATTACTATATCACACTGAGGAGAAGAGCGGCCATATTACTATATATATTACTATATCACACTGAGGAGAAGAGCGGCCATATTACTATATATATTACTATATCACACTGAGGAGAAGAGCGGCCATATTACCATATATATATTACTATATCACACTGAGGAGAAGGGCGGCCATATTACTATATATATTACTATATCACACTGAGGAGAAGAGCGGCCATATTACTATATATATATATATATATATATATATATATATATTACTATATCACACTTAGGAGAAGAGCGGCCATATTACTATATATATATATATATTACTATATCACACTGAGGAGAAGAGCGGCCATATTACTATATATATTACTATATCACACTGAGGAGAAGAGCGGCCATATTACTATATATTACTATATCACACTGAGGAGAAGAGCGGCCATATTACTATATATATTACTATATAACACTGAGGAGAAGGGCGGCCATATTACTATATATATTACTATATAACACTGAGAAGAAGAGCGGCCATATTACTATATATATATATTACTATATCACACTGAGGAGAAGAGCGGCCATATTACTATATATATTACTATATCACACTGAGGAGAAGAGCGGCCATATTACTATATGTATTACTATATCACACTGAGGAGAAGAGCGGCCATATTACTATATATATATTACTATATCACACTGAGGAGAAGAGCGGCCATATTACTATATATATATTACTATATCACACTGAGGAGAAGAGCGGCCATATTACTATATATATATTACTATATCACACTGAGGAGAAGAGCGGCCATATTACTATATATATTACTATATCACACTGAGGAGAAGAGCGGCCATATTACTATATATATATTACTATATCACACTGAGGAGAAGAGCGGCCATATTACTATATATATATTACTATATCACACTGAGGAGAAGAGCGGCCATATTACTATATATATATTACTATATCACACTGAGGAGAAGAGCGGCCATATTACTATATATATTACTATATCACACTGAGGAGAAGAGCGGCCATATTACTATATATATTACTATATCACACTGAGGAGAAGAGCGTCCATATTACTATATATATATTACTATATCACACTGAGGAGAAGAGCAGCCATATTACTATATATATATTACTATATCACACTGAGGAGAAGAGCGGCCATATTACTATATATATATATATATATATATATATATATATATATATTACTATATCACACTGAGAAGAGCGGCCATATTACTATATATATATATATATATTACTATATCACACTGAGGAGAAGAGCGGCCATATTACTATATATATATATTACTATATCGCACTGAGGAGAAGAGCGGTTATATTACTATATATATATTACTATATCACACTGAGGAGAGGAGCGGCCATAATACTATACATATATATTACTATATCACACTGAGGAGAGGAGCGGCCATAATACTATATATATATATATTACTATATCACACTGAGGAGAAGGGCGGCCATATTACTATATATATATATATTACTATATCACACTGAGGAGAAGGGCGGCAATATTACTATATATATATTACTATATCACACTGAGGAGAAGGGCGGCAATATTACTATATATATATTACTATATCACACTGAGGAGAAGAGCGGCCATATTACTATATATATATTACTATATCACACTGAGGAGAAGAGCGGCCATATTACTATATATATATTACTATATCACACTGAGGAGAAGAGCGGCCATATTACTATATATATTACTATATCACACTGAGGAGAAGAGCGGCCATATTACTATATATATTACTATATCACACTGAGGAGAAGAGCGGCCATATTACTATATATATTACTATATCACACTGAGGAGAAGAGTGGCCATATTACTATATATATTATTATATCACACTGAGGAGAAGAGCGGCCATATTACTATATATATTACTATATCACACTGAGGAGAAGAGCGGCCATATTACTATATATATTACTATATCACACTGAGAAGGGCGGCCATATTACTATATATATATATATATATTACTATATCACACTGAGGAGAAGGGCAGCCATATTACTATATATATATTACTATATCAGACTGAGGAGAAGAGCGGCCATATTACTATATATATTACTATATCACACTGAGGAGAAGAGCGGCCATATTACTATATATATATTACTATATCACACTGAGGAGAAGAGCGGCCATATTACTATATATATATTACTATATCACACTGAGGAAAAGAGCGGCCATATTACTATATATATATTACTATATCACACTGAGGAGAAGAGCGGCCATATTACTATATATATATTACTATATTACACTGAGGAGAAGAGCGGCCATATTACTATATATATATTACTATATCACACTGAGGAGAAGAGCGGCCATATTACTATATATATATTACTATATCACACTGAGGAGAAGAGCGGCCATATTACTATATATATATTACTATATCACACTGAGGAGAAGAGTGGCCATATTACTATATATATATATATTACTATATCACACTGAGGAGAAGAGCGGCCATATTACTATATATATTACTATATCACACTGAGGAGAAGAGCGGCCATATTACTATATATATTACTATATCACACTGAGGAGAAGAGCGGCCATATTACTATATCACACTGAGGAGAAGAGCGGCCATATTACTATATATATATATTATATCACACTGAGGAGAAGAGCGGCCATATTACTATATATATATATATATATATATATATATATATTACTATATCACACTGAGGAGAAGAGCGGCCATATTACTATATATATATTACTATATCACACTGAGGAGAAGAGCGGCCATATTACTATATATATATTACTATATTACACTGAGGAGAAGAGCGGCCATATTACTATATAAATATATTACTATATCACACTGAGGAGAAGAGCGGCCATATTACTATATATATATTACTATATTACACTGAGGAGAAGAGCGGCCATATTACTATATATATATTACTATATCACACTGAGGAGAAGAGCGGCCATATTACTATATATATTACTATATCACACTGAGGAGAAGAGCGGCCATATTACTATATATATTACTATATCACACTGAGGAGAAGAGCGGCCATATTACTATATATATATTACTATATCACACTGAGGAGAAGAGCGGCCATATTACTATATATATATATTACTTTATCACACTGAGGAGAAGAGCGACCATATTACTATATATATATTACTATATCACACTGAGGAGAAGAGCGGCCATATTACTATATATATTACTATATCACACTGAGGAGAAGAGCAGCCATATTACTATATATATATTACTATATCACACTAAGGAGAAGAGCGGCCATATTACTATATATATATTACTATATCACACTGAGGAGAAGAGCGGCCATATTACTATATATATTACTATATCACACTGAGGAGAAGAGCGGCCATATTACTATATATATATTACTATATCACACTAAGGAGAAGAGCGGCCATATTACTATATATATATTACTATATCACACTGAGGAGAAGAGCAGCCATATTACTATATATATTACTATATCACACTGAGGAGAAGAGCGGCCATATTACTATATATATTACTATATCACACTGAGGAGAAGAGCGGCCATATTACTATATATATATTACTATATCACACTGAGGAGAAGAGCGGCCATATTAGTATATATATATATTACTATATCACACTGAGGAGGAAAGCGGCCATATTACTATATATATTACTATATCACACTGAGGAGAAGAGCGGCCATATTACTATATATATTACTATATCACACTGAGGAGAAGAGCGGCCATATTACTATATATATTACTATATAACACTGAGGAGAAGAGCGGCCATATTACTATATATATATTACTATATCACACTGAGGAGAAGAGCGGCCATATTACTATATATATATATTACTATATCACACTGAGGAGAAGAGCGGCCATAATACTATATATATATTACTATATCACACTGAGGAGAAGAGCGGCCATATTACTATATATATATAACTATATCACACTGAGGAGAAGAGCGGCCATATTACTATATATATATTACTATATCACACCGAGGAGAAGAGCAGCCATATTACTATATATATATAACTATATCACACTGAGGAGAAGAGCAGCCATATTACTATATATGTATATTACTATATCACACTGAGGAGAAGAGCGGCCATAATACTATATATATATTACTATATCACACTGAGGAGAAGAGCAGCCATATTACTATATATGTATATTACTATATCACACTGAGGAGAAGAGCGGCCATATTACTATATATATATTACTATATCACACTGAGGAGAAGAGCGGCCATATTACTATATATATATTACTATATCACACTGAGGAGAAGAGCGGCCATATTACTATATATATATTACTATATCACACTGAGGAGAAGAGCGGCCATAATACTATATATATATTACTATATCACACTGAGGAGAAGAGCGGCCATATTACTATATATATATTACTATATCACACTGAGGAGAAGAGCGGCCATATTACTATATATATATTACTATATCACACTGAGGAGAAGAGCGGCCATATTACTATATATATATTACTATATCACACTGAGGAGAAGAGCGGCCATATTACTATATATATATTACTATATCACACTGAGGAGAAGAGTGGCCATATTACTATATATATATATATATTACTATATCACACTGAGGAGAAGAGCGGCCATATTACTATATATATATTACTATATCACACTGAGGAGAAGAGCGGCCATATTACTATATATATTACTATATCACACTGAGGAGAAGAGCGGCCATATTACTATATCACACTGAGGAGAAGAGCGGCCATATTACTATATATATATATTATATCACACTGAGGAGAAGAGCGGCCATATTACTATATATATATATATATATATATATATATTACTATATCACACTGAGGAGAAGAGCGGCCATATTACTATATATATAAATATATATATATATATATATTACTATATCACACTGAGGAGAAGAGCGGCCATATTACTATATATATATATATATATTACTATATCACACTGAGGAGAAGAGCGGCCATATTACTATATATATATTACTATATCACACTGAGGAGAAGAGCGGCCATATTAGTATATATATATATTACTATATCACACTGAGGAGGAAAGCGGCCATATCACTATATATATTACTATATCACACTGAGGAGAAGAGCGGCCATATTACTATATATATTACTATATCACACTGAGGAGAAGAGCGGCCATATTACTATATATATTACTATATAACACTGAGGAGAAGAGCGGCCATATTACTATATATATATTACTATATCACACTGAGGAGAAGAGCGGCCATATTACTATATATATATATTACTATATCACACTGAGGAGAAGAGCGGCCATAATACTATATATATATTACTATATCACACTGAGGAGAAGAGCGGCCATATTACTATATATATATAACTATATCACACTGAGGAGAAGAGCAGCCATATTACTATATATATATTACTATATCACACTGAGGAGAAGAGCGGCCATATTACTATATATATTACTATATCACACTGAGGAGAAGAGCGGCCATATTACTATATATATTACTATATCACACTGAGGAGAAGAGCGGCCATAATACTATATATATATTACTATATCACACTGAGGAGAAGAGCAGCCATATTACTATATATGTATATTACTATATCACACTGAGGAGAAGAGCGGCCATATTACTATATATATATTACTATATCACACTGAGGAGAAGAGCGGCCATATTACTATATATATATTACTATATCACACTGAGGAGAAGAGCGGCCATATTACTATATATATATTACTATATCACACTGAGGAGAAGAGCGGCCATAATACTATATATATATTACTATATCACACTGAGGAGAAGAGCGGCCATATTACTATATATATATTACTATATCACACTGAGGAGAAGAGCGGCCATATTACTATATATATATTACTATATCACACTGAGGAGAAGAGCGGCCATATTACTATATATATATATTACTATATCACACTGAGGAGAAGAGCGGCCCTATTACTATATATATTACTATATCACACTGAGGAGAAGAGCGGCCATATTACTATATATATATATTACTATATCACACTGAGAAGAAGAGCGGCCATATTACTATATATATATTACTATATCACACTGAGGAGAAGAGTGGCCATATTACTATATATATATATATTACTATATCACACTGAGGAGAAGAGCGACCATATTACTATATATATATATTACTATATCACACTGAGGAGAAGAGCGGCCATATTATTATATATATATATTACTATATCACACTGAGGAGAAGAGCGGCCATATTACTATATATATATATTACTATATCACACTGAGGAGAAGAGCGGCCATATTATTATATATATATATTACTATATCACACTGAGGAGAAGAGCGGCCATATTATTATATATATATATTACTATATCACACTGAGGAGAAGAGCGGCCATATTACTATATATATATTACTATATCACACTGAGGAGAAGAGCGGCCATATTACTATATATATTACTATATCACACTGAGGAGAAGGGCGGCCATATTACTATATATATATATTACTATATCACACTGAGGAGAAGAGCGGCCATATTACTATATATATATTACTATATTACACTGAGGAGAAGAGCAGCCATATTACTATATATATATTACTATATCACACTGAGGAGAAGAGCGGCCATATTACTATATATATATTACTGTATCACACTGAGGAGAAGAGTGGCCATATTACTATATATATATCACTATATTACACTGAGGAGAAGAGCGGCCATATTATTATATATATATATTACTATATCACACTGAGGAGAAGAGCGGCCATATTATTTTATATATATATTACTATATCACACTGAGGAGAAGAGTGGCCATATTACTATATATATATATTACTTTATCACACTGAGGAGAAGAGCGGCCATATTACTATATATATATATTACTATATCACACTGAGGAGAAGAGCGGCCATATTATTATATATATATATTACTATATCACACTGAGGAGAAGAGCGGCCATATTACTATATATATATTACTATATCACACTGAGGAGAAGAGCGGCCATATTACTATATATATATTACTATATCACACTGAGGAGAAGAGCAGCCATATTACTATATATATATTACTATATCACACTGAGGAGAAGAGCGGCCATATTACTATATATATATATTACGATATCACACTGAGGAGAAGAGTGGCCATATTACTATATATATATATTACTATATCACACTGAGGAGAAGAGCGGCCATATTATAATATATATATATTACTATATCACACTGAGGAGAAGAGCGGCCATATTATTATATATATATATTACTATATCACACTGAGGAGAAGAGCGGCCATATTATTATATATATATATTACTATATCACACTGAGGAGAAGAGCGGCCATATTATTATATATATATATTACTATATCACACTAAGGAGAAGAGCGGCCATATTACTATATATATATTACTATATCACACTGAGGAGAAGAGCGGCCATATTACTATATATATATTACTATATCACACTGAGGAGAAGAGCGGCCATATTACTATATATATTACTATATCACACTGAGGAGAAGAGCGGCCATATTATTATATATATATTACTATATCACACTGAGGAGAAGAGCGGCCATATTACTATATATATATTACTATATCACACTGAGGAGAAGAGCGGCCATATTACTATGTATATTACTATATCACACTGAGGAGGAGAGCGGCCATATTACTATATATATATTACTATATCACACTGAGGAGAAGAGCGGCCATATTACTATATATATATTACTATATTACACTGAGAAGAGCGGCCATATAACTATATATATATATATATATTACTATATTACACTGAGGAGAAGAGCGGCCATATTACTATATATATATTACTATATCACACTGAGGAGAAGAGCGGCCATATTACTATATATATATTACTATATCACACTGAGGAGAAGAGCGGCCATATTACTATATATATATTACTATATCGCACTGAGGAGAAGAGCGGCCATATTACTATATATATATTACTATATCACACTGAGGAGAAGAGCGGCCATATTACTATATATATATTACTATATCACACTGAGGAGAAGAGCGGCCATATTACTATATATATATATTACTATATCACACTGAGGAGGAGAGCGGCCATATTACTATATATATATTACTATATCACACTGAGGAGAAGAGCGGCCATATTACTATATATATATATTACTATATCACACTGAGGAGAAGAGCGGCCATATTACTATATATATATATATATATATATTACTATATCACACTGAGGAGAAGAGCGGACATATTACTATATATATATTACTATATCACACTGAGGAGGAAAGCTGCCATATTACTATATATATTACTATATCACACTGAGGAGAAGAGCGGCCATATTACTATATATATTACTATATCACACTGAGGAGAAGAGCGGCCATATTACTATATATATTACTATATCACACTGAGGAGAAGAGCGGCCATATTACCATATATATATTACTATATCACACTGAGGAGAAGGGCGGCCATATTACTATATATATTACTATATCACACTGAGGAGAAGAGCGGCCATATTACTATATATATATATATATATATATATATATATATATATATATATATATATATATATTACTATATCACACTTAGGAGAAGAGCGGCCATATTACTATATATATATATATACTATATCACACTGAGGAGAAGAGCGGCCATATTACTATATATATTACTATATCACACTGAGGAGAAGAGCGGCCATATTACTATATATATTACTATATCACACTGAGGAGAAGAGCGGCCATATTACTATATATATTACTATATAACACTGAGGAGAAGGGCGGCCATATTACTATATATATTACTATATAACACTGAGAAGAAGAGCGGCCATATTACTATATATATATATTACTATATCACACTGAGGAGAAGAGCGGCCATATTACTATATATATTACTATATCACACTGAGGAGAAGAGCGGCCATATTACTATATGTATTACTATATCACACTGAGGAGAAGAGCGGCCATATTACTATATATATATTACTATATCACACTGAGGAGAAGAGCGGCCATATTACTATATATATATTACTATATCACACTGAGGAGAAGAGTGGCCATATTACTATATATATATTACTATATCACACTGAGGAGAAGAGCGGCCATATTACTATATATATTACTATATCACACTGAGGAGAAGAGCGGCCATATTACTATATATATATTACTATATCACACTGAGGAGAAGAGCGGCCATATTACTATATATATATTACTATATCACACTGAGGAGAAGAGCGGCCATATTACTATATATATATTACTATATCACACTGAGGAGAAGAGCGGCCATATTACTATATATATTACTATATCACACTGAGGAGAAGAGCGGCCATATTACTATATATATTACTATATCACACTGAGGAGAAGAGCGGCCATATTACTATATATATATTACTATATCACACTGAGGAGAAGAGCAGCCATATTACTATATATATATTACTATATCACACTGAGGAGAAGAGCGGCCATATTACTATATATATATATATATATATATATATTACTATATCACACTGAGAAGAGCGGCCATATTACTATATATATATATATATATTACTATATCACACTGAGGAGAAGAGCGGCCATATTACTATATATATATATTACTATATCGCACTGAGGAGAAGAGCGGTTATATTACTATATATATATTACTATATCACACTGAGGAGAGGAGCGGCCATAATACTATACATATATATTACTATATCACACTGAGGAGAGGAGCGGCCATAATACTATATATATATATATTACTATATCACACTGAGGAGAAGGGCGGCCATATTACTATATATATATATATTACTATATCACACTGAGGAGAAGGGCGGCAATATTACTATATATATATTACTATATCACACTGAGGAGAAGGGCGGCCATATTACTATATATATATATATTACTATATCACACTGAGGAGAAGGGCGGCAATATTACTATATATATATTACTATATCACACTGAGGAGAAGAGCGGCCATATTACTATATATATTACTATATCACACTGAGGAGAAGAGCGGCCATATTACTATATCACACTGAGGAGAAGAGCGGCCATATTACTATATATATATATTATATCACACTGAGGAGAAGAGTGGCCATATTACTATATATATATATATATATATATATATATTACTATATCACACTGAGGAGAAGAGCGGCCATATTACTATATATATATTACTATATCACACTGAGGAGAAGAGCGGCCATATTACTATATATATATTACTATATTACACTGAGGAGAAGAGCGGCCATATTACTATATAAATATATTACTATATCACACTGAGGAGAAGAGCGGCCATATTACTATATATATATTACTATATTACACTGAGGAGAAGAGCGGCCATATTACTATATATATATTACTATATCACACTGAGGAGAAGAGCGGCCATATTACTATATATATTACTATATCACACTGAGGAGAAGAGCGGCCATATTACTATATATATTACTATATCACACTGAGGAGAAGAGCGGCCATATTACTATATATATATTACTATATCACACTGAGGAGAAGAGCGGCCATATTACTATATATATTACTATATCACACTGAGGAGAAGAGCAGCCATATTACTATATATATATTACTATATCACACTGAGGAGAAGAGCGGCCATATTACTATATATATATTACTATATCACACTGAGGAGAAGAGCAGCCATATTACTATATATATTACTATATCACACTGAGGAGAAGAGCGGCCATATTACTATATATATTACTATATCACACTGAGGAGAAGAGCGGCCATATTACTATATATATATTACTATATCACACTGAGGAGAAGAGCGGCCATATTAGTATATATATATTACTATATCACACTGAGGAGGAAGAGCGGCCATATTACTATATATATTACTATATCACACTGAGGAGAAGAGCGGCCATATTACTATATATATTACTATATCACACTGAGGAGAAGAGCGGCCATATTACTATATATATTACTATATAACACTGAGGAGAAGAGCGGCCATATTACTATATATATATTACTATATCACACTGAGGAGAAGAGCGGCCATATTACTATATATATATATTACTATATCACACTGAGGAGAAGAGCGGCCATAATACTATATATATATTACTATATCACACTGAGGAGAAGAGCGGCCATATTACTATATATATATAACTATATCACACTGAGGAGAAGAGC
>NW_027445309.1:0-52109 GCF_048569485.1 Anomaloglossus baeobatrachus
GGTCTGTATTGTGTTATATGCGGGCAAATATACTACATAAAGGTGCCTAATGCTATCTGGGTCTGTATTGTGCTATATGGGGGCTGCTTAATGGTATATGGGGGTTGCATAGTGCCATATGGGGGGTTGCATAGTGCCATATGGGGGTTGCATAGTGCCATATGGGGGCTGCATAGTGCCATATGGGGCTGCATAGTGCCATATGGTGGCTGTATAGTGCAATATGGGGGCTGCATAATACCACATGTGGGCGACATAATACTATATGGAGGATTATGGGGGCTTCATAACACTATATGGAGGAATATGGCAGCTGCATACTACTATACCCTCAGAGTTGTATGTCCCCTCCACCTCGTTGCTGTATACCCCCTCAGAGTTGTATGTCCCCTCCACCTCGCTGCTGTATACCCCCTCAGAGCTGTATGTCCCCCCCACCCTCAGTGATGTATACCCCCCAGAGTTGTATGTCACTCCCCCACCCCAGAGCTGCATGTCACTCCCCTCCTCCGAGCTGTTTGTCCCCCCACCCCAGAGCCACTGCCCCCTTTCGAACTGTATGCCCTAGTCTTGAGCTGTATGCCCCTCCATTGCTGTATACCCCTTTTCTCAGTAATATGTATGCCCTCCTAATGTGTATGTCCCCAGCCTCTCTTGTGATGTATAGACAGCAGTGTCAGTGTGCTCTATGTGCGGCCATGTCTGTTAGTCACGGACACCAATCAGCGTGGCACAGATATATGCCCAGGAGGAGCTGGATGGAGACAAGTGGGGGATGTGAATGAGGCTGCTGCCGGCTTCCCAATATTAGAAATAATGTGTGTGTGTGCATGTATGATGTGTATCTGTGTATGTCAGTGTATGTGACTGTGTCTAGATTTATATCTATTTGTGTTTTTGTGAATTTCTATTTACGGTAAATATACATGTGTACGTATGCCTGTATGTGTATGTATCTGTGCATGTCTATGTGTGGATGGGGCCCACTGAGACACTTTCGCCCAAGGCCCACAAAAACCTGGAGCCGGCCCTGCCCAGAGCCCATTTGGGCCAGGCTGAAGTGACATGAATCTGATGTGCGGCATCTCTAGGTATGTAAATGTGGTGAGAGATCAGTGGCCAAAGCCATTTACCCCCTCAGAAACACCAGTTACTTATTCAAATCTGTGACAATTGGCTGTGTGCCCACTTTGATGCCAGTTCTGATGCCCAGAACCCCTTTGGGCCAGGCTGGAGTCACTGGAGTCTGATTAGGGGCATCACTAGATATGGCATTGTGGTGTTAGATCAGTGGCCCAAAGCCATTTAACCCTTTCAATAACATACTTCGGTGCTTAATTTGATGCCTATTTATTGCCAATCTTATAATTTTTACAGCTGATTTTAAGTGTATTTCTATTAGGGCAGATCAGTGCATTGTATGTTACTATTGTGAGGTGCTATTTTTTATGTTAAACCTGTAAAAAGCTGAAAATACTAAATTTCTAAATAAGAAACTGAAGATTAAAAAACCAACTTAAGCATCAAAGCAACAAAGCCACAGGAATTATACAACCCCCCTCCCCCAGTCATGTCCGCCATCGCTTAGTGCTCCGGGGTATCTATACACACGCGGCTCTGCTCCCCGCACATTACACACACAGCTCCGAGCCCTCCTCCCACACACAGCACTGAGCTGAGCCCCCTGAAGCAGCAGCCCCTGATCATGTGACTGATCACATGATGGTGACATCACACAGGTCCTGTGAGCACAGGAAGTGCCGGCTCTGAGGTGGAGGTGAGTGCATATTCTCCTCACCCCGAACTACAGGAGAGAGCGACAGACCCGCACTACACATGAGGGAGAGAGAGCGACAGACCCCGCACTACACATGAGGGAGAGAGAGCGACAGACCCCGCACTACACATGGGGGAGAGAGAGCGACAGACCCCGCACTACACATGAGGGAGAGAGAGCGACAGACCCCGCACTACACATGGAGGAGAGAGAGCGACAGACCCCGCACTACACATGGGGGAGAGAGCGACAGACCCCGCACTACACATGAGGGGAGAGAGAGCGACAGACCCCGCACTACACATGAGGGAGAGAGACCCCGCACTACACATGAGGGAGAGAGAGCGACAGACCCCGCACTACACATGAGGGAGAGAGCGACAGACCCCGCACTACACATGAGGGAGAGAGCGACAGACCCCGCACTACACATGAGGGAGAGAGAGCGACAGACCCCGCACTACACATGAGGGAGAGAGACCCCGCACTACACATGAGGGAGAGAGAGCGACAGACCCCGCACTACACATGAGGGAGAGAGAGCGACAGACCCCACACTACACATGAGGGAGAGAGAGCGACAGACCCCGCACTACACATGGAGGGAGAGACAGACCCCGCACTACACATGAGGGAGAGAGAGACAGACCCCGCACTACACATGAGGGAGAGAGAGACAGACCCCGCACTACACATGAGGGGGAGAGAGCGACAGACCCTGCACTACACATGAGGGAGAGAACGACAGACCCCGCACTACACATGGAGGAGAGAGCGACAGACCCCGCACTACACATGAGGGGGAGAGAGCGACAGACCCCGCACTACACATGAGGGAGAGAGAGCGACAGACCCCGCACTACACATGAGGGAGAGACAGCGACAGACCCCGCACTACACATGAGGGAGAGAGACCCCGCACTACACATGAGGGAGAAGAGAGCGACAGACCCCGCACTACACATGAGGGGGAGAGAGCGACAGACCCTGCACTACACATGAGGGAGAGAGAGCGACAGACCCCGCACTACACATGAGGGAGAGACAGCGACAGACCCCGCACTACACATGAGAGAGAGAGACCCCGCACTACACATGAGGGAGAGAGAGCGACAGACCCCGCACTACACATGAGGGGGAGAGAGCGACAGACCCTGCACTACACATGAGGGAGAGAACGACAGACCCCGCACTACACATGAGGGGGAGAGAGCGACAGACCCCGCACTACACATGAGGGGGAGAGAGCGACAGACCCCGCACTACACATGAGGGAGAGAGAGCGACAGACCCCGCACTACACATGAGGGAGAGAGAGCGACAGACCCCCGCACTACACATGAGGGAGAGACAGCGACAGACCCCGCACTACACATGAGGGAGAGAGAGCGACAGACCCCGCACTACACATGAGGGAGAGAGAGCGACAGACCCCGCACTACACATGAGGGAGAGAGAGCGACAGACCCCGCACTACACATGAGGGGGAGAGCGACAGACCCCGCACTACACATGAGGGAGAGAGCGACAGACCCCCGCACTACACATGAGGGAGAGAGCGACAGACCCCGCACTACACATGGGGGGAGAGAGACAGACCCCGCACTACACATGAGGGAGAGAGAGCGACAGACCCCGCACTACACATGAGGGAGAGAGAGCGACAGACCCCGCACTACACATGAGGGAGAGAGAGCGACAGACCCCGCACTACACATGAGGGGGAGAGAGACAGACCCCGCACTACACATGAGGGAGAGAGACCCCGCACTACACATGAGGGAGAGAGACCCCGCACTACACATGAGGGAGAGAGACCCCGCACTACACATGAGAGAGACCCCGCACTACACATGAGGGAGAGAGACCCGCACTACACATGAGGGAGAGAGAGCGACAGACCCCGCACTACACATGAGGGAGAGAGAGCAACAGACCCCCGCACTACACATGAGGGAGAGAGAGCAACAGACCCCACACTACACATGGGGGAGAGAGAGAGCGACAGACCCCGCACTACACATGAGGAAGAGAGAGCGACAGACCCCGCACTACACATGAGGAAGAGAGAGCGACAGACCCCGCACTACACATGAGGGAGAGAGAGCAACAGACCCCACACTACACATGAGGGAGAGAGAGCGACAGACCCCGCACTACACATGAGGGAGAAAGAGCGACAGACCCCGCACTACACATGAGGGAGAGAGAGCGACAGACCCCGCACTACACATGAGGGAGAGAGAGCGACAGACCCCTCACTACACATGAGGGAGAGAGAGCGACAGACCCCGCACTACACATGAGGGAGAGAGAGCGACAGACCCCACATTACACATGAGGGAGAGAGAGCGACAGACCCCGCACTACACATGAGGGAGAGAGAGCGACAGACCCCGCACTACACATGAGGGAGAGAGCGACAGACCCCGCACTACACATGAGGGAGAAAGAGCGACAGACCCCCCGCACTACACATGAGGGAGAGAGAGCGACAGACCCCGCACTACACATGAGGGAGAGAGCGACAAACCCCGCACTACACATGAGGGAGAGAGAGCGACAGACCCCCGCACTACACATGAGGGAGAGAGAGCGACAGACCCCGCACTACACATGTGGGGAGAGAGAGCGACAGACCCCGCACTACACATAAGGGAGAGAGAGACAGACCCCGCACTACACATGAGGGGGCGGAGAGCGACAGACCCCGCACTACACATGGGGGAGAGAGACAGACCCCGCACTACACATGAGGGATAGAGCGACAGACCTCGCACTACACATGAGGGAGAGAGCGACAGACCCCGCACTACACATGAGGGGGAGAGAGCGACAGACCCCGCACTACACATGAGGGAGAGAGAGCGACAGACCCCGCACTACACATGGGGGGAGAGAGAGCGACAGACCCCGCACTACACATGAGGGAGAGAGCGACAGACCCCGCACTACACATGAGGGAGAGAGCGACAGACCCCGCACTACACATGAGGGAGAGAGAGAGCGACAGACCCCGCACTACACATGAGGGAGAAGAGAGCGACAGACCCCGCACTACACATGGGGGAGAGAGAGCGACAGACCCCGCACTACACATGAGGGAGAGAGCGACAGACCCCGCACTACACATGAGGGAGAGAGAGAGCGACAGACCTCGCACTACACATGAGGGGAGAGAGCGACAGACCCCGCACTACACATGAGGGAGAGAGCGACAGACCCCACACTACACATGAGGGAGAGAGAGCGACAGACCCCGCACTACACATGAGGGAGAGAGCGACAGACCCTGCACTACACATGAGGGAGAGAGAGAGCGACAGACCCCGCACTACACATGAGGGAGAGAGAGCGACAGACCCCCACACTACACATGGGGGAGAGAGAGCGACAGACCCCGCACTACACATGGGGGGGAGAGCGACAGACCCCGCACTACACATGAGGGAGAGAGCGACAGACCCCGCACTACACATGAGGGAGAGAGAGCGACAGACCCCGCACTACACATGAGGGAGAGAGAGCGACAGACCCCACACTACACATGAGGGAGAGAGAGCGACAGACCCCGCTCTACACATGAGGGGAGAGAGCGACAGACCCCGCACTACACATGAGGGAGAGAGCGACAGACCCCGCACTACACATGAGGGAGAGAGAGCGACAGACCCCGCACTACACATGAGGGAGAGAGCGACAGACCCCGCACTACACATGAGGGAGAGAGAGAGACAGACCCCGCACTACACATGGGGGAGAGAGAGCGACAGACCCCGCACTACACATGAGGGAGAGAGCGACAGACCCCGCACTACACATGAGGGAGAGAGAGAGACAGACCCCGCACTACACATGAGGGAGAGAGAGCGACAGACCCCGCACTACACATGAGGGAGAGAGAGCGACAGACCCCGCACTACACATGAGGGAGAGAGAGCGACAGACCCCGCACTACACATGAGGGAGAGAGAGCGACAGACCCCGCACTACACATGAGGGAGAGAGAGCGACAGACCCCCGCACTACACATGAGGAAGAGAGACAGACGCCGCACTACACATGAGGGAGAGAGCGACAGACCCCGCACTACACATGAGGGAGAGAGCGCGACAGACCCCGCACTACACATGAGGGAGAGAGAGCGACAGACCCCGCACTACACATGAGGGAGAGAGCGACAGACCCCGCACTACACATGAGGGAGAGAGAGCGACAGACCCCGCACTACACATGAGGGAGAGAGACCCCGCACTACACATGAGGGAGAGAGAGCGACAGACCCCGCACTACACATGAGGGAGAGAGCGACAGACCCCGCACTACACATGAGGGAGAGAGAGCGACAGACCCCGCACTACACATGAGGGAGAGAGAGCGACAGACCCCGCACTACACATGAGGGAGAGAGAGCGACAGACCCCACACTACACATGAGGGAGAGAGAGCGACAGACCCGCACTACACATGGAGGAGAGACAGACCCCGCACTACACATGAGGGAGAGAGAGACAGACCCCGCACTACACATGAGGGAGAGAGAGACAGACCCCGCACTACACATGAGGGGGAGAGAGCGACAGACCCTGCACTACACATGAGGGAGAGAACGACAGACCCCGCACTACACATGGAGGGAGAGAGCGACAGACCCCGCACTACACATGAGGGGGAGAGAGCGACAGACCCCCGCACTACACATGAGGGAGAGAGAGCGACAGACCCCGCACTACACATGAGGGAGAGACAGCGACAGACCCCGCACTACACATGAGGGAGAGAGACCCCGCACTACACATGAGGGAGAGAGAGCGACAGACCCCGCACTACACATGAGGGGGAGAGAGCGACAGACCCTGCACTACACATGAGGGAGAGAGAGCGACAGACCCCGCACTACACATGAGGGAGAGACAGCGACAGACCCCGCACTACACATGAGAGAGAGAGACCCCGCACTACACATGAGGGAGAGAGAGCGACAGACCCCGCACTACACATGAGGGGAGAGAGCGACAGACCCTGCACTACACATGAGGGAGAGAACGACAGACCCCGCACTACACATGAGGGGGAGAGAGCGACAGACCCCGCACTACACATGAGGGGGAGAGAGCGACAGACCCCGCACTACACATGAGGGAGAGAGAGCGACAGACCCCGCACTACACATGAGGGAGAGACAGCGACAGACCCGCACTACACATGAGGGAGAGACAGCGACAGACCCCGCACTACACATGAGGGAGAGAGAGCGACAGACCCCGCACTACACATGAGGGAGAGAGAGCGACAGACCCCGCACTACACATGAGGGAGAGAGAGCGACAGACCCCGCACTACACATGAGGGGGAGAGCGACAGACCCCCGCACTACACATGAGGGAGAGAGCGACAGACCCCGCACTACACATGAGGAGAGAGAGCGACAGACCCCGCACTACACATGGGGGAGAGAGACAGACCCCGCACTACACATGAGGGAGAGAGAGCGACAGACCCCGCACTACACATGAGGGAGAGAGAGCGACAGACCCCGCACTACACATGAGGGAGAGAGAGCGACAGACCCCGCACTACACATGAGGGGGAGAGAGACAGACCCCGCACTACACATGAGGGAGAGAGACCCCGCACTACACATGAGGGAGAGAGACCCCGCACTACACATGAGGGAGAGAGACCCCGCACTACACATGAGAGAGACCCCGCACTACACATGAGGGAGAGAGACCCCGCACTACACATGAGGAGAGAGAGCGACAGACCCCGCACTACACATGAGGAGAGAGAGCGACAGACCCCGCACTACACATGAGGGGAGAGAGAGCGACAGACCCCCCACTACACATGAGGGAGAGAGAGCGACAGACCCCCCACTACACATGAGGGAGAGAGAGCGACAGACCCCGCACTACACATGAGGGAGAGAGCGACAGACCCTGCACTACACATGAGGGAGAGAGAGCGACAGACCCCGCACTACACATGAGGGAGAGAGAGCGACAGACCCCACACTACACATGAGGGAGAGAGCGACAGACCCCGCACTACACATGGAGGGAGAGACAGACCCCGCACTACACATGAGGGAGAGAGAGAGACAGACCCCGCACTACACATGAGGGAGAGAGAGCGACAGACCCCGCACTACACATGAGGGAGAGAGAGCGACAGACCCCGCACTACACATGAGGGAGAGAGAGCGACAGACCCCGCACTACACATGAGGGAGAGAGAGCGACAGACCCCGCACTACACATGAGGAAGAGAGACAGACCCCGCACTACACATGAGGGAGAGAGCGACAGACCCCGCACTACACATGAGGGAGAGAGCGCGACAGACCCCGCACTACACATGAGGGAGAGAGAGCGACAGACCCCGCACTACACATGAGGGAGAGAGCGACAGACCCCGCACTACACATGAGGGAGAGAGAGCGACAGACCCCGCACTACACATGAGGAGAGAGACCCCGCACTACACATGAGGGAGAGAGAGCGACAGACCCCGCACTACACATGAGGGAGAGAGCGACAGACCCCGCACTACACATGAGGGAGAGAGCGACAGACCCCGCACTACACATGGGGGAGAGAGACAGACCCCGCACTACACATGAGGGAGAGAGAGCGACAGACCCCGCACTACACATGAGGGAGAGAGAGCGACAGACCCCGCACTACACATGAGGGAGAGAGAGCGACAGACCCCACACTACACATGAGGGAGAGAGAGCGACAGACCCCGCACTACACATGGAGGGGAGAGACAGACCCCGCACTACACATGAGGGAGAGAGAGACAGACCCCGCACTACACATGAGGGAGAGAGAGACAGACCCCGCACTACACATGAGGGGGAGAGAGCGACAGACCCTGCACTACACATGAGGGAGAGAACGACAGACCCCGCACTACACATGGAGGAGAGAGCGACAGACCCCGCACTACACATGAGGGGGAGAGAGCGACAGACCCCGCACTACACATGAGGGAGAGAGAGCGACAGACCCCGCACTACACATGAGGGAGAGACAGCGACAGACCCCCGCACTACACATGAGGGAGAGAGACCCCGCACTACACATGAGGGAGAGAGAGCGACAGACCCCGCACTACACATGAGGGGGAGAGAGCGACAGACCCTGCACTACACATGAGGGAGAGAGAGCGACAGACCCCGCACTACACATGAGGGAGAGACAGCGACAGACCCCGCACTACACATGAGAGAGAGACCCCCGCACTACACATGAGGGAGAGAGAGCGACAGACCCCGCACTACACATGAGGGGGAGAGAGCGACAGACCCTGCACTACACATGAGGGAGAGAACGACAGACCCCGCACTACACATGAGGGGGAGAGAGCGACAGACCCCGCACTACACATGAGGGGGAGAGAGCGACAGACCCCGCACTACACATGAGGGAGAGAGAGCGACAGACCCCGCACTACACATGAGGGAGAGAGAGCGACAGACCCCGCACTACACATGAGGGAGAGACAGCGACAGACCCCGCACTACACATGAGGGAGAGAGAGCGACAGACCCCGCACTACACATGAGGGAGAGAGAGCGACAGACCCCGCACTACACATGAGGGAGAGAGAGCGACAGACCCCGCACTACACATGAGGGGGAGAGCGACAGACCCCGCACTACACATGAGGGAGAGAGCGACAGACCCCGCACTACACATGAGGGAGAGAGCGACAGACCCCGCACTACACATGGGGGAGAGAGACAGACCCCGCACTACACATGAGGGAGAGAGAGCGACAGACCCCGCACTACACATGAGGGAGAGAGAGCGACAGACCCCGCACTACACATGAGGGAGAGAGAGCGACAGACCCCGCACTACACATGAGGGGGAGAGAGACAGACCCCGCACTACACATGAGGGAGAGAGACCCCGCACTACACATGAGGGAGAGAGACCCCGCACTACACATGAGGGAGAGAGACCCCGCACTACACATGAGAGAGACCCCGCACTACACATGAGGGAGAGAGACCCCGCACTACACATGAGGGAGAGAGAGCGACAGACCCCGCACTACACATGAGGGAGAGAGAGCAACAGACCCCGCACTACACATGAGGGAGAGAGAGCAACAGACCCCACACTACACATGGGGAGAGAGAGAGCGACAGACCCCGCACTAGACACATGAGGAAGAGAGAGCGACAGACCCCGCACTACACATGAGGAAGAGAGAGCGACAGACCCCGCACTACACATGAGGGAGAGAGAGCAACAGACCCCACACTACACATGAGGGAGAGAGAGCGACAGACCCCGCACTACACATGAGGAGAAAGAGCGACAGACCCCGCACTACACATGAGGGAGAGAGAGCGACAGACCCCGCACTACACATGAGGGAGAGAGAGCGACAGACCCCTCACTACACATGAGGGAGAGAGAGCGACAGACCCCGCACTACACATGAGGGAGAGAGAGCGACAGACCCCACATTACACATGAGGGAGAGAGAGCGACAGACCCCGCACTACACATGAGGGAGAGAGAGCGACAGACCCCGCACTACACATGAGGGAGAGAGCGACAGACCCCGCACTACACATGAGGGAGAAAGAGCGACAGACCCCGCACTACACATGAGGGAGAGAGAGCGACAGACCCCGCACTACACATGAGGAGAGAGCGACAAACCCCGCACTACACATGAGGGAGAGAGAGCGACAGACCCCCGCACTACACATGAGGGAGAGAGAGCGACAGACCCCGCACTACACATGTGGGAGAGAGAGCGACAGACCCCGCACTACACATAAGGGAGAGAGAGACAGACCCCGCACTACACATGAGGGGGCGAGAGCGACAGACCCCGCACTACACATGGGGGAGAGAGACAGACCCCGCACTACACATGAGGGATAGAGCGACAGACCTCGCACTACACATGAGGGAGAGAGCGACAGACCCCGCACTACACATGAGGGGGAGAGAGCGACAGACCCCGCACTACACATGGGGGAGAGAGACAGACCCCGCACTACACATGGGGGAGAGAGCGACAGACCCCGCACTACACATGAGGGAGAGAGAGCGACAGACCCCACACTACGAGAGCGACAGACCCTGCACTACACATGAGGGAGAGAACGACAGACCCCGCACTACACATGGGGGAGAGAGAGAGCGACAGACCCCGCACTACACATGAGGGAGAGAGAGCGACAGACCCCACACTACATATGAGGGAGAGAGAGCGACAGTCTCCGCACTACACATGAGGGAGAGAGAGCGACAGACCCCGCACTACACATGAGGTAGAGAGCGACAGACCCCGCACTACACATGAGGGAGAGAGAGACAGACCCCGCACTACACATGAGGGAGAGAGAGCGACAGACCCCGCACTACACATGAGGGAGAGAGAGCGACAGACCCCGCACTACACGTGAGGGAGAGAGAGAGCGACAGACCCCGCACTACACATGAGGGAGAGAGAGCGACAGACCCCGCACTACACATGAGGGAGAGAGAGGGCGACAGACCCCGCACTACACATGAGGGAGAGAGGACAGACCCCGCACTACACATGAGGGAGAGAGAGACAGACCCCGCACTACACATGAGGGAGAGAGAGCGACAGACCCCGCACTACACATGAGGGAGAGAGAGCGACAGACCCCGCACTACACATGAGGGAGAGAGAGCGACAGACCCCGCACTACACATGAGGGAGAGAGCGACAGACCCCGCACTACACATGAGGGAGAGAGCGACAGACCCCGCACTACACATGAGGGAGAGAGCGACAGACCCCGCACTACACATGAGGGAGAGAGCGACAGACCCCGCACTACACATGAGGGAGAGAGAGACAGACCCCGCACTACACATGAGGGAGAGAGAGAGCGACAGACCCCGCACTACACATGAGGGAGAGAGAGCGACAGACCCCGCACTACACATAAGGGAGAGAGAGACAGACCCCGCACTACACATGAGGGGGAGAGAGCGACAGACCCCGCACTACACATGGGGGAGAGAGACAGACCCCGCACTACACATGAGGGAGAGAGCGACAGACCCCGCACTACACATGGGGGAGAGAGCGACAGACCCCGCACTACACATGGAGAGGGAGAGCGACAGGCCCCGCACTACACATGAGGGAGAGAGCGACAGACCCCGCACTACACATGGGGGAGAGAGACAGACCCCGCACTACACATGAGGGAGAGAGCGACAGACCCCGCACTACACATGAGGGGGAGAGAGCGACAGACCCCGCACTACACATGAGGGGAGAGAGCGACAGACCCCGCACTACACATGGGGAGAGAGCGACAGACCCCGCACTACACATGGGGGAGAGAGCGACAGACCCCGCACTACACATGAGGGAGAGAGAGTGACAGACCCCGCACTACATATGAGGGAGGACAGACCCCGCACTACACATGAGGGAGAGAGAGCGACAGACCCCGCACTACACATGAGGGAGAGAGAGCGACAGACCCCGCACTACACATGAGGGAGGAGAGAGCGACAGACCCCGCACTACACATGGGGGGAGAGAGAGAGACAGACCCCGCACTACACATGAGGGAGAGAGCGACAGACCCCGCACTGCACATGAGGGAGAGAGAGCGACAGACCCCGCACTACACATGAGGGAGAGAGAGAGCGACAGACCCCGCACTACACATGAGGGGAGAGAGAGCGACAGACCCCGCACTACACATGGGGGAGAGAGAGCGACAGACCCCGCTCTACACATGAGTGAGAGAGAGCGACAGACCCCGCACTACACATGGGAGAGAGAGCGACAGACCCCGCACTACACATGAGGGAGAGAGCGACAGACCCCGCACTACACATGAGGGAGAGAGAGCGACAGACCCCGCACTACACATGAGGGAGAGAGAGCGACAGACCCCGCACTACACATGAGGGAGAGAGAGCGACAGACCCCGCACTACACATGAGGGAGAGAGCGACAGACCCGGCACTACACATGAGGGAGAGAGAGAGCGACAGACCCCGCACTACACATGTGGGAGAGAGAGCGACAGACCCCGCACTACACATAAGGGAGAGAGAGACAGACCCCGCACTACACATGAGGGGGCGAGAGCGACAGACCCCGCACTACACATGGGGGAGAGAGACAGACCCCGCACTACACATGAGGGAGAGAGCGACAGACCCCGCACTACACATGGGGGAGAGAGCGACAGACCCCGCACTACACATGAGGGAGAGAGCGACAGATCCCGCACTACACATGAGGGGGAGAGAGCGACAGACCCCGCACTACACATGGGGGAGAGAGACAGACCCCGCACTACACATGGGGGAGAGCGACAGACCCCGCACTACACATGAGGGAGAGAGAGCGACAGACCCCGCACTACACATGAGGGAGAGAGAGTGACAGACCCCGCACTACATATGAGGGAGGACAGACCCCGCACTACACATGAGGGAGAGAGAGTGACAGACCCCGCACTACACATGAGGGAGAGAGAGCGACAGACCCCACACTACACATGAGGGAGAGAGAGCGACAGACCCCGCACTACACATGGGGGGAGAGAGAGAGACAGACCCCGCACTACACATGAGGGAGAGAGAACGACAGACCCCGCACTACACATGAGGGAGAGAGCGACAGACCCCGCACTACACATGAGGGAGAGAGAGCGACAGACCCCGCACTACACATGAGGGAGAGAGAGAGCGACAGACCCCGCACTACACATGAGGGAGAGAGAGCGACAGACCCCGCACTACACATGGGGGAGAGAGAGCGACAGACCCCGCTCTACACATGAGTGAGAGAGAGCGACAGACCCCGCACTACACATGGGAGAGAGAGCGACAGACCCCGCACTACACATGAGGGAGAGAGCGACAGACCCCGCACTACACATGGGGAGAGAGAGCGACAGACCCCGCACTACACATGAGGGAGAGAGCGACAGACCCCACACTACACATGAGGGAGAGAGCGCGACAGACCCCGCACTACACATGAGGGAGAGAGAGCGACAGACCCCGCACTACACATGAGGGAGAGAGAGCGACAGACCCCGCACTACACATGAGGGAGAGAGAGCGACAGACCCCGCACTACACATGGGGGAGAGAGAGAGCGACAGACCCCGCACTACACATGAGGGAGAGAGAGCGACAGACCCCGCACTACATATGAGGGAGAGAGAGCGACAGTCTCCGCACTACACATGAGGGAGAGAGAGCGACAGTCTCCGCACTACACATGAGGGAGAGAGAGTGACAGACCCCGCACTACACATGAGGGAGAGAGCGACAGACCCCGCACTACACATGAGGGAGAGAGCGACAGACCCCGCACTACACATGGGGGAGAGAGTGACAGACCCCGCACTACACATGAGGGGGAGAGAGCGACAGACCCCGCACTACACATGGAGGAGAGAGAGCGACAGACCCCACACTACGAGAGCGACAGACCCTGCACTACACATGAGGGAGAGAACGACAGACCCCGCACTACACATGGGGGAGAGAGAGAGCGACAGATCCCGCACTACACATGAGGGAGAGAGAGCGACAGACCCCGCACTACATATGAGGGAGAGAGAGCGACAGTCTCCGCACTACACATGAGGGAGAGAGAGCGACAGACCCCGCACTACACATGAGGTAGAGAGCGACAGACCCCGCACTACACATGAGGGAGAGAGAGACAGACCCCGCACTACACATGAGGGAGAGAGAGCGACAGACCCCGCACTACACATGAGGGAGAGAGAGCGACAGACCCCGCACTACACGTGAGGGAGAGAGAGAGCGACAGACCCCGCACTACACATGAGGGAGAGAGAGCGACAGACCCCGCACTACACATGAGGAGAGAGAGAGCGACAGACCCCGCACTACACATGAGGGAGAGAGAGCGACAGACCCCGCACTACACATGAGGGAGAGAGGGACAGACCCCGCACTACACATGAGGGAGAGAGAGACAGACCCCGCACTACACATGAGGGAGAGAGAGCGACAGACCCCGCACTACACATGAGGGGGAGAGAGCGACAGACCCCGCACTACACATGAGGGGGAGAGAGCGACAGACCCCGCACTACACATGAGGGAGAGAGCGACAGACCCCGCACTACCACATGAGGGAGAGAGAGACAGACCCCGCACTACACATGAGGGAGAGAGAGAGCGACAGACCCCGCACTACACATGAGGGAGAGAGAGCGACAGACCCCGCACTACACATAAGGGAGAGAGAGACAGACCCCGCACTACACATGAGGGGGAGAGAGCGACAGACCCCGCACTACACATGGGGGAGAGAGACAGACCCCGCACTACACATGAGGGAGAGAGCGACAGACCCCGCACTACACATGGGGGAGAGAGCGACAGACCCCGCACTACACATGGAGAGGGAGAGCGACAGACCCCGCACTACACATGAGGGAGAGAGCGACAGACCCCGCACTACACATGGGGGAGAGAGACAGACCCCGCACTACACATGAGGGAGAGAGCGACAGACCCCGCACTACACATGAGGGGGAGAGAGCGACAGACCCCGCACTACACATGGGGGAGAGAGACAGACCCCGCACTACACATGGGGGAGAGAGACAGACCCCGCACTACACATGGGGGAGAGAGCGACAGACCCCGCACTACACATGAGGGAGAGAGAGTGACAGACCCCGCACTACATATGAGGGAGGACAGACCCCGCACTACACATGAGGGAGAGAGAGTGACAGACCCCGCACTACACATGAGGAGAGAGAGCGACAGACCCCGCACTACACATGAGGGAGAGAGAGCGACAGACCCCGCACTACACATGGGGGGAGAGAGAGAGACAGACCCCGCACTACACATGAGGGAGAGAGAACGACAGACCCCGCACTACACATGAGGGAGAGAGCGACAGACCCCGCACTGCACATGAGGGAGAGAGAGCGACAGACCCCGCACTACACATGAGGGAGAGAGAGAGCGACAGACCCCGCACTACACATGAGGGAGAGAGAGCGACAGACCCCGCACTACACATGGGGGAGAGAGAGCGACAGACCCCGCTCTACACATGAGTGAGAGAGAGCGACAGACCCCGCACTACACATGGGAGAGAGAGCGACAGACCCCGCACTACACATGAGGGAGAGAGCGACAGACCCCGCACTACACATGGGGGAGAGAGAGCTACAGACCCCGCACTACACATGAGGGAGAGAGCGACAGACCCCACACTACACATGAGGGAGAGAGCGCGACAGACCCCGCACTACACATGAGGGAGAGAGAGAGCGACAGACCCCGCACTACACATGAGTGAGAGAGAGCGACAGACCCCGCACTACACATGAGGGAGAGAGAGACAGACCCCGCACTACACATGAGGGAGAGAGCGACAGACCCCGCACTACACATGGGGGAGAGAGCGACAGACCCCGCACTACACATGAGGGAGAGAGCGACAGATCCCGCACTACACATGAGGGGGAGAGAGCGACAGACCCCGCACTACACATGGGGGAGAGAGACAGACCCCGCACTACACATGGGGGAGAGAGCGACAGACCCCGCACTACACATGAGGGAGAGAGAGCGACAGACCCCGCACTACACATGAGGGAGAGAGAGTGACAGACCCCGCACTACATATGAGGGAGGACAGACCCCGCACTACACATGAGGGAGAGAGAGTGACAGACCCCGCACTACACATGAGGGAGAGAGAGCGACAGTCCCACACTACACATGAGGGAGAGAGAGCGACAGACCCCGCACTACACATGGGGGGAGAGAGAGAGACAGACCCCGCACTACACATGAGGGAGAGAGAACGACAGACCCCGCACTACACATGAGGGAGAGAGCGACAGACCCCGCACTACACATGAGGGAGAGAGAGCGACAGACCCCGCACTACACATGAGGGAGAGAGAGAGCGACAGACCCCGCACTACACATGAGGGAGAGAGAGCGACAGACCCCGCACTACACATGAGGGAGAGAGAGCGACAGACCCCGCACTACACATGGGGGAGAGAGAGCGACAGACCCCGCTCTACACATGAGTGAGAGAGAGCGACAGACCCCGCACTACACATGGGAGAGAGAGCGACAGACCCCGCACTACACATGAGGGAGAGAGCGACAGACCCCGCACTACACATGGGGGGGAGAGAGCGACAGACCCCGCACTACACATGAGGGAGAGAGCGACAGACCCCACACTACACATGAGGGAGAGAGCGCGACAGACCCCGCACTACACATGAGGGAGAGAGAACGACAGACCCCGCACTACACATGAGGGAGAGAGAGAGCGACAGACCCCGCACTACACATGTGGGAGAGAGAGCGACAGACCCCGCACTACACATAAGGGAGAGAGAGACAGACCCCGCACTACACATGAGGGGGCGAGAGCGACAGACCCCGCACTACACATGGGGGAGAGAGACAGACCCCGCACTACACATGAGGGAGAGAGCGACAGACCCCGCACTACACATGGGGGAGAGAGCGACAGACCCCGCACTACACATGAGGGAGAGAGCGACAGATCCCGCACTACACATGAGGGGGAGAGAGCGACAGACCCCGCACTACACATGGGGGGAGAGAGACAGACCCCGCACTACACATGGGGGAGAGAGCGACAGACCCCGCACTACACATGAGGGAGAGAGAGCGACAGACCCCGCACTACATATGAGGGAGGACAGACCCCGCACTACACATGAGGGAGAGAGAGTGACAGACCCCGCACTACACATGAGGGAGAGAGAGCGACAGTCCCACACTACACATGAGGGAGAGAGAGCGACAGACCCCGCACTACACATGGGGGGAGAGAGAGAGACAGACCCCGCACTACACATGAGGGAGAGAGAACGACAGACCCCGCACTACACATGAGGGAGAGAGCGACAGACCCCGCACTACACATGAGGGAGAGAGAGCGACAGACCCCGCACTACACATGAGGGAGAGAGAGAGCGACAGACCCCGCACTACACATGAGGGAGAGAGAGCGACAGACCCCCGCACTACACATGAGGGAGAGAGAGCGACAGACCCCGCACTACACATGGGGGGGAGAGCGACAGACCCCGCTCTACACATGAGTGAGAGAGAGCGACAGACCCCGCACTACACATGGGAGAGAGAGCGACAGACCCCGCACTACACATGAGGGAGAGAGCGAGAGACCCCCGCACTACACATGGGGGGGAGAGAGCGACAGACCCCGCACTACACATGAGGGAGAGAGCGACAGACCCCACACTACACATGAGGGAGAGAGCGCGACAGACCCCGCACTACACATGAGGGAGAGAGAGCGACAGACCCCGCACTACACATGAGGGAGAGAGAGCGACAGACCCCGCACTACACATGAGGGAGAGAGAGCGACAGATCCCGCACTACACATGGGGGAGAGAGAGCGACAGACCCCGCACTACACATGGGGGAGAGAGAGCGACAGATCCCGCACTACACATGAGGGAGAGAGAGCGACAGATCCCGCACTACACATGAGGGAGAGAGAGCGACAGATCCCGCACTACACATGGGGGAGAGAGAGCGACAGATCCCGCACTACACATGGGGGAGAGAGAGCGACAGACCCCCGCACTACACATGAGGGAGAGAGAGCGACAGACCCCGCACTACATATGAGGGAGAGAGAGCGACAGTCTCCGCACTACACATGAGGGAGAGAGAGCGACAGACCCCGCACTACACATGAGGGAGAGAGAGCGACAGTCTCCGCACTACACATGAGGGAGAGAGAGCGACAGACCCCGCACTACACATGAGGGAGAGAGCGACAGACCCCGCACTACACATGAGGGAGAGAGCGACAGACCCCGCACTACACATGGGGGAGAGAGCGACAGACCCCGCACTACACATGAGGGGGAGAGAGCGACAGACCCCGCACTACACATGGAGGAGAGAGAGCGACAGACCCCACACTACGAGAGCGACAGACCCTGCACTACATATGAGGGAGAGAACGACAGACCCCGCACTACACATGGGGGAGAGAGAGAGCGACAGACCCCGCACTACACATGAGGGAGAGAGAGCGACAGACCCCGCACTACATATGAGGGAGAGAGAGCGACAGTCTCCGCACTACACATGAGGGAGAGAGAGCGACAGACCCCGCACTACACATGAGGTAGAGAGCGACAGACCCCGCACTACACATGAGGGAGAGAGAGACAGACCCCGCACTACACATGAGGGAGAGAGAGCGACAGACCCCCGCACTACACATGAGGGAGAGAGAGCGACAGACCCCGCACTACACGTGAGGGAGAGAGAGAGCGACAGACCCCGCACTACACGTGAGGGAGAGAGAGAGCGACAGACCCCGCACTACACATGAGGGAGAGAGAGAGCGACAGACCCCCGCACTACACATGAGGGAGAGAGGGACAGACCCCGCACTACACATGAGGGAGAGAGAGACAGACCCCGCACTACACATGAGGGAGAGAGAGCGACAGACCCCGCACTACACATGAGGGAGAGAGAGCGACAGACCCCGCACTACACATGAGGGAGAGAGCGACAGACCCCGCACTACACATGAGGGAGAGAGCGACAGACCCCGCAGTACACATGAGGGAGAGAGAGACAGACCCCGCACTACACATGAGGGAGAGAGAGAGCGACAGACCCCGCACTACACATGAGGGAGAGAGAGCGACAGACCCCGCACTACACATAAGGGAGAGAGAGACAGACCCCGCACTACACATGAGGGGGAGAGAGCGACAGACCCCCGCACTACACATGGGGGAGAGAGACAGACCCCGCACTACACATGAGGGAGAGAGCGACAGACCCCGCACTACACATGGGGGAGAGAGCGACAGACCCCGCACTACACATGGAGAGGGAGAGCGACAGACCCCGCACTACACATGAGGGAGAGAGCGACAGACCCCGCACTACACATGAGGGGGAGAGAGCGACAGACCCCGCACTACACATGGGGGAGAGAGACAGACCCCGCACTACACATGGGGGAGAGAGCGACAGACCCCGCACTACACATGAGGGAGAGAGAGTGACAGACCCCAGACCCCGCACTACATATGAGGGAGGACAGACCCCGCACTACACATGAGGGAGAGAGAGTGACAGACCCCGCACTACACATGAGGGAGAGAGAGCGACAGACCCCGCACTACACATGAGGGAGAGAGAGCGACAGACCCCGCACTACACATGGGGGGAGAGAGAGAGACAGACCCCGCACTACACATGAGGGAGAGAGAACGACAGACCCCGCACTACACATGAGGGAGAGAGCGACAGACCCCGCACTGCACATGAGGGAGAGAGAGCGACAGACCCCGCACTACACATGAGGGAGAGAGAGAGCGACAGACCCCGCACTACACATGAGGGAGAGAGAGCGACAGACCCCGCACTACACATGGGGGAGAGAGAGCGACAGACCCCGCTCTACACATGAGTGAGAGAGAGCGACAGACCCCGCACTACACATGGAGAGAGAGCGACAGACCCCGCACTACACATGAGGGAGAGAGCGGACAGACCCCGCACTACACATGGGGGAGAGAGAGCGACAGACCCCGCACTACACATGAGGGAGAGAGCGACAGACCCCACACTACACATGAGGGAGAGAGCGTGACAGACCCCGCACTACACATGAGGGAGAGAGAGCGACAGACCCCGCACTACACATGAAGGAGAGAGCGCGACAGACCCCGCACTACACATGAGGGAGAGAGAGCGACAGACCCCACACTACACATGAGGGAGAGAGCGCGACAGACCCCGCACTACACATGGGGGAGAGAGAGCGACAGACCCCGCACTACACATGAGGGAGAGAGCGACAGACCCCGCACTACACATGAGGGGAGAGAGAGCGACAGACCCCGCACTACACATGAGTGAGAGAGAGCGACAGACCCCGCACTACACATGAGGGAGAGAGCGACAGACCCCGCACTACACATGAGGGAGAGAGAGCGACAGACCACGCACTACACATGAGGGAGAGAGCGACAGACCCCGCACTACACATGGGGGAGAGAGAGAGCGACAGACCCCGCACTACACATGAGGGGAGAGAGAGACAGACCCCGCACTACACATGAGGGAGAGAGCGACAGACCCCGCACTACACATGAGGGAGAGAGCGACAGACCCCGCACTACACATGAGGGAGAGAGAGAACGACAGACCCCGCACTACACATGAGGGAGAGAGAGACAGACCCCGCACTACACATGAGGGAGAGAGAGAGACAGACCCCGCACTACACATGAGGGAGAGAGAGACAGACCCCGCACTACACATGAGGGAGAGAGAGCGACAGACCCCGCACTACACATGAGGGAGACCGAGCGACAGACCCCGCACTACACATGAGGGAGAGCGAGCGACAGACCCCGCACTACACATGAGGGAGAGAGAGCGACAGACCCCGCACTACACATGAGGGAGAGAGAGAGTGACAGACCCCGCACTACACATGAGGGAGAGAGAGCGACAGACCCCGCACTACACATGAGGGAGAGAGAGCGACAGACCCCGCACTACACATGAGGAGAGAGAGAGCGACAGACCCCGCACTACACATGAGGGAGAGAAAGCGACAGACCCCGCACTACACATGAGGGAGAGAGAGCGACAGACCCCGCACTACACATGAGGGAGAGAGAGCGACAGACCCCGCACTACACATGAGGGAGAGAGAGCGACAGACCCCGCACTACACATGAGGGAGAGAGAGCGACAGACCCCGCACTACACATGAGGGAGAGAGAGCGACAGACCCCGCACTACACATGAGGGAGAGAGAGCGACAGACCCCCGCACTACACATGAGGGATAGAGAGCGACAGACCCCCGCACTACACATGAGGGAGAGAGAGAGACAGACCCCCGCACTACACATGAGGGAGAGAGAGCGACAGACCCCGCACTACACATGAGGGAGAGAGAGCGACAGACCCCGCACTACACATGGGGGAGAGAGAGCGACAGACCCCGCACTACACATGAGGGGAGAGAGAGCGACAGACCCCGCACTACACATGAGGGAGAGAGAGCGTCAGACCCCGCACTACACATGGGGGAGAGAGAGCGACAGACCCCGCACTACACATGAGGGAGAGAGAGCGACAGACCCCGCACTACACATGAGTGAGAGAGAGCGACAGACCCCGCACTACACATGAGGGAGAGAGCGACAGACCCCACACTACACATGAGGGAGAGAGCGTGACAGACCCCGCACTACACATGAGGGAGAGAGAGCGACAGACCCCGCACTACACATGAGGGAGAGAGCGCGACAGACCCCGCACTACACATGAGGGAGAGAGAGCGACAGACCCCACACTACACATGAGGGAGAGAGCGCGACAGACCCCGCACTACACATGGGGGAGAGAGAGCGACAGACCCCGCACTACACATGAGGGAAGAGAGCGACAGACCCCGCACTACACATGAGGGAGAGAGAGCGACAGACCCCGCACTACACATGAGTGAGAGAGCGACAGACCCCGCACTACACATGGGGGAGAGAGAGAGCGACAGACCCCGCACTACACATGAGGGAGAGAGAGACAGACCCCGCACTACACATGAGGGAGAGAGCGACAGACCCCGCACTACACATGAGGGAGAGAGCGACAGACCCCGCACTACACATGAGGGAGAGAGAGAACGACAGACCCCGCACTACACATGAGGGAGAGAGAGACAGACCCCGCACTACACATGAGGGAGAGAGAGAGACAGACCCCGCACTACACATGAGGGAGAGAGAGACAGACC
Organism: Anomaloglossus baeobatrachus; assembly: GCF_048569485.1. Lineage (NCBI taxonomy): Eukaryota > Metazoa > Chordata > Amphibia > Anura > Aromobatidae > Anomaloglossus > Anomaloglossus baeobatrachus. The sequence goes on from NW_027445309.1 coordinate 22,648, forward strand.
CCGCACTACACATGAGGGAGAGAGAGCGACAGACCCCGCACTACACATGAGGGAGACCGAGCGACAGACCTCGCACTACACATGAGGGAGAGCGAGCGACAGACCCCGCACTACACATGAGGGAGAGAGAGCGACAGACCCCGCACTACACATGAGGGAGAGAGAGAGTGACAGACCCCGCACTACACATGAGGGAGAGAGAGCGACAGACCCCGCACTACACATGAGGGAGAGAGAGCGACAGACCCCGCACTACACATGAGGAGAGAGAGAGAGCGACAGACCCCGCACTACACATGAGGGAGAGAAAGCGACAGACCCCGCACTACACACATGAGGGAGAGAGAGCGACAGACCCCGCACTACACATGAGGGAGAGAGAGCGACAGACCCCGCACTACACATGAGGGAGAGAGAGCGACAGACCCCGCACTACACATGAGGGAGAGAGAGCGACAGACCCCGCACTACACATGAGGGAGAGAGAGAGACAGACCCCGCACTACACATGAGGGATAGAGAGCGACAGACCCCACACTACACATGAGGGAGAGAGAGAGACAGACCCCGCACTACACATGAGGGAGAGAGAGCGACAGACCCCGCACTACACATGAGGGAGAGAGAGCGACAGACCCCGCACTACACATGGGGGAGAGAGAGCGACAGACCCCGCACTACACATGAGGGAGAGAGAGCGACAGACCCCGCACTACACATGAGGGAGAGAGAGCGTCAGACCCCGCACTACACATGGGGGAGAGAGAGCGACAGACCCCGCACTACACATGAGGGAGAGAGAGCGACAGACCCCCGCACTACACATGAGGGAGAGAGCGACAGACCCCGCACTACACATGAGGGAGAGAGAGCGACAGACCCCGCACTACACATGAGGGAGAGAGAGAGTGACAGACCCCGCACTACACATGAGGGAGAGAGAGCGACAGACCCCGCACTACACATGAGGGAGAGAGAGCGACAGACCCCGCACTACACATGAGGGAGAGAGAGACAGACCCCGCACTACACATAAGGGAGAGAGAGACAGACCCCGCACTACACATGAGGGAGAGAGAGAGCGACAGACCCCGCACTACACATGAGGGAGAGAGAGCGACAGACCCCGCACTACACATGAGGGAGAGAGAGAGAGCGACAGACCCCGCACTACACATGAGGGAGAGAGGACAGACCCCGCACTACACATGAGGAGGGAGAGAGAGACAGACCCCGCACTACACATGAGGGAGAGAGAGAGCGACAGACCCCGCACTACACATGAGGGAGAGAGAGACAGACCCCCGCACTACACATGAGGGAGAGAGAGAGCGACAGACCCCGCACTACACATGAGGGAGAGAGAGCGACAGACCCCCGCACTACACATGAGGGAGAGAGAGCGACAGACCCCGCACTACACATGAGGGAGAGAGCGACAGACCCCGCACTACACATGAGGGAGATAGCGACAGACCCCCGCACTACACATGAGGGAGAGAGAGACAGACCCCGCACTACACATGAGGGAGAGAGAGAGCGACAGACCCCGCACTACACATGAGGGAGAGAGAGCGACAGACCCCGCACTACACATAAGTGAGAGAAAGACAGACCCCGCACTACACATGAGGGGGAGAGAGCGACAGACCCCGCACTACACATGGGGGAGAGATACAGACCCCGCACTACACATGAGGGAGAGAGCGACAGACCCCGCACTACACATGGGGGAGAGAGCGACAGACCCCGCACTACACATGGGGGAGAGAGAGAGAGACAGACCCCGCACTACACATGAGGGAGAGAGCGACAGACCCCGCACTACACATGGGGGGGAGAGAGCGACAAACCCCGCACTACACATGGAGGAGAGAGAGCGACAGATCCCGCACTACACATGGAGGAGAGAGAGCGGCAGACCCCGCACTACACATGGGGGAGAGAGAGAGAGACAGACCCCGCACTACACATGAGGGAGAGAGCGACAGACCCCGCACTACACATGAGGGGAGAGAGAGCGACAGACCCCGCACTACATATGAGGGAGAGAGCGACAGACCCCGCACTACACATAGGGGGGAGAGAGCGACAGACCCCACACTACGAGAGCGACAGACCCTGCACTACACATGAGGGAGAGAGCGACAGACCCCGCACTACACATGAGGGAGAGAGAAAACGACAGACCCCGCACTACACATGAGGGAGAGAGAGACAGACCCCGCACTACACATGAGGGAGAGAGAGCGACAGACCCCGCACTACACAATGAGGGAGAGAGAGCGACAGACCCCGCACTACACATGAGGGAGAGCGAGCGACAGACCCCGCACTACACATGAGGGAGAGAGAGCGACAGACCCCGCACTACACATGAGGGAGAGAGAGCGACAGACCCCGCACTACACATGAGGGAGAAGAGAGCGACAGACCCCGCACTACACATGGGGGGAGAGAGAGCGACAGACCCCGCACTACACATGAGGGAGAGAGCGACAGACCCCACACTACACATGAGGGAGAGAGAGCGACAGACCCCGCACTACACATGAGGGAGAGAGAGAGTGACAGACCCCGCACTACACATGGGGGAGAGAGAGCGACAGACCTCGCACTACACATGAGGGAGAGAAAGCGACAGACCCCGCACTACACATGAGGGAGAGAGGACAGACCCCGCACTACACATGAGGGAGAGAGAGCGACAGACCCCGCACTACACATGAGGGAGAGAGAGACAGACCCCGCACTACACATGAGGGAGAGAGAGACAGACCCCGCACTACACATGAGGGAGAGAGAGCGACAGACCCCGCACTACACATGAGGGAGAGAGAGCGACAGACCCCGCACTACACATGAGGGAGAGAGAGACAGACCCCGCACTACACATGAGGGAGAGAGAGACAGACCCCGCACTACACATGAGAGAGAGAGCGACAGACCCCCGCACTACACATGAGGGGAAGAGAGAGACAGACCCCGCACTACACATGAGGGAGAGAGAGACAGACCCCGCACTACACATGAGGGGAGAGAGAGCGACAGACCCCGCACTACACATGAGGGAGAGAGAGCGACAGACCCCGCACTACACATGAGGGAGAGAGCGACAGACCCCGCACTACACATGAGGGAGAGAGAGACAGACCCCGCACCTACACATGAGGGAGAGAGAGACAGACCCCGCACTACACATAAGGGAGAGAGAGACAGACCCCGCACTACACATGAGGGAGAGAGAGAGCGACAGACCCCGCACTACACATAAGGGAGAGAGAGACAGACCCCGCACTACACATGAGGGGGAGAGAGCGACAGACCCCGCACTACACATGGGGGAGAGAGACAGACCCCGCACTACACATGAGGGAGAGAGTGACAGACCCCGCACTACACATGGGGGAGAGAGAGAGCGACAGACCCCGCACTACACATGGGGGAGAGAGACAGACCCCGCACTACACATGAGGGAGAGAGAGTGACAGACCCCGCACTACACATGGGGAGAGAGACAGACCCCGCACTACACATGGGGAGAGAGAGCGACAGACCCCGCACTACACATGAGGGAAGAGAGCGACAGACCCCACACTACACATGAGGGAGATAGAGTGACAGACCCCGCACTACACATGAGGGAGAGAGAGCGACAGACCCCGCACTACACATGAGGGAGAGAGAGCGACAGACCCCGCACTACACATGGGGGGAGAGAGAGAGACAGACCCCGCACTACACATGGGGGGGGAGAGAGCGACAGACCCCGCACTACACATGAGGGAGAGAGAGAGCGACAGACCCCGCACTACACATGAGGGAGAGAGAGCGACAGACCCCGCACTACACATGGGGGAGAGAGAGAGACAGACCCCGCTCTACACATGAGTGAGAGAGAGCGACAGACCCCGCACTACACATGGGAGAGAGAGAGCGACAGACCCCGCACTACACATGAGGGAGAGAGCGACAGACCCCGCACCAGACCCCGCACTACACATGAGTGAGACAGAGCGACAGACCCCGCACTAAACATGAGGGAGAGAGAGCGACAGACCCCGCACTACACATGGGGGAGAGAGAGCGACAGACCCCGCACTACACATGAGGGAGAGAGCGACAGACCCCACACTACACATGAGGGAGAGAGAGCGACAGACCCCGCACTACACATGAGGGAGAGAGAGAGCGACAGACCCCGCACTACACATGAGGGAGAGAGCGACAGACCCCGCACTACACATGAGGGAGAGAGAGCTACAGACCCCGCGCTACACATGGGGGAGAGAGAGCGACAGACCCCGCACTACACATGAGGGAGAGAGAGCAACAGACCCCGCACTACACATGGGGGGAGAGAGAGAGACAGACCCCGCACTACACATGGGGGGAAGAGAGCGACAGACCCCGCACTACACATGAGGGAGAGAGAGAGCGACAGACCCCGCACTACACATGAGGGAGAGAGAGCGACAGACCCCGCACTACACATGGGGGAGAGAGAGAGACAGACCCCCGCTCTACACATGAGTGAGAGAGAGCGACAGACCCCGCACTACACATGGGAGAGAGAGAGCGACAGACCCCGCACTACACATGAGGGAGAGAGCGACAGACCCCGCACTACACATGGGGGAGAGAGAGCGACAGACCCCGCACTACACATGAGTGAGACAGAGCGACAGACCCCGCACTACACATGAGGGAGAGAGAGCGACAGACCCCGCACTACACATGGGGGAGAGAGAGCGACAGACAGACCCCGCACTACACATGAGGGGAGAGAGCGACAGACCCCACACTACACATGAGGGAGAGAGAGCGACAGACCCCGCACTACACATGAGGGAGAGAGAGAGCGACAGACCCCGCACTACACATGAGGAGAGAGCGACAGACCCCGCACTACACATGAGGGAGAGAGAGCTACAGACCCCGCACTACACATGGGGGAGAGAGAGCGACAGACCCCGCACTACACATGAGGGAGAGAGCGACAGACCCCACACTACACATGAGGGAGAGAGAGCGACAGACCCCGCACTACACATGAGGGAGAGAGAGAGTGACAGACCCCGCACTACACATGGGGGAGAGAGAGCGACAGACCTCGCACTACACATGAGGAGAGAAAGCGACAGACCCCGCACTACACAAGAGGGAGAGAGGACAGACCCCGCACTACACATGAGGGAGAGAGAGCGACAGACCCCGCACTACACATGAGGGAGAGAGAGACAGACCCCGCACTACACATGAGGGAGAGAGAGCGACAGACCCCGCACTACACATGAGGGAGAGAGAGACAGACCCCGCACTACACATGAGGGAGAGAGAGACAGACCCCGCACTACACATGAGAGAGAGAGCGACAGACCCCCGCACTACACATGAGGGAGAGAGAGACAGACCCCGCACTACACATGAGGGAGAGAGAGACAGACCCCGCACTACACATGAGGGAGAGAGAGCGACAGACCCCGCACTACACATGAGGGAGAGAGAGCGACAGACCCCGCACTACACATGAGGGAGAGAGAGCGACAGACCCCGCACTACACATGAGGGAGAGAGAGACAGACCCCGCACTACACATGAGGGAGAGAGAGACAGACCCGCACTACACATGAGAGAGAGAGCGACAGACCCCCGCACTACACATGAGGGAGAGAGAGACAGACCCCGCACTACACATGAGGGAGAGAGCGACAGACCCCGCACTACACATGAGGGAGAGAGAGACAGACCCCGCACTACACATGAGGGAGAGAGAGACAGACCCCGCACTACACATAAGGGAGAGAGAGACAGACCCCGCACTACACATGAGGGAGAGAGAGAGCGACAGACCCCGCACTACACATAAGGGAGAGAGAGACAGACCCCGCACTACACATGAGGGGGAGAGAGCGACAGACCCCGCACTACACATGGGGAGAGAGACAGACCCCGCACTACACATGAGGGAGAGAGTGACAGACCCCGCACTACACATGGGGAGAGAGAGAGCGACAGACCCCGCACTACACATGGGGGAGAGAGACAGACCCCGCACTACACATGGGGGACGAGAGCGACAGACCCCGCACTACACATGAGGGGAGAGAGAGTGACAGACCCCGCACTACACATGGGGGAGAGAGACAGACCCCGCACTACACATGGGGGAGAGAGCGACAGACCCCGCACTACACATGAGGGAGACGAGAGTGACAGACCCCGCACTACACATGAGGGAGAGAGAGTGACAGACCCCGCACTACACATGAGGGAGATGAGAGCGACAGACCCCGCACTACACATGAGGGAGAGAGAGCGACAGACCCCGCACTACACATGGGGGGAGAGAGAGAGACAGACCCCGCACTACACATGGGGGGAGAGAGCGACAGACCCCGCACTACACATGAGGGAGAGAGAGAGCGACAGACCCCGCACTACACATGAGGGAGAGAGAGCGACAGACCCCGCACTACACATGGGGGAGAGAGAGAGACAGACCCCGCTCTACACATGAGTGAGAGAGAGCGACAGACCCCGCACTACACATGGGAGAGAGGAGAGCGACAGACCCCGCACTACACATGAGGGAGAGAGCGACAGACCCCGCACTACACATGGGGGAGAGAGAGCGACAGACCCCGCACTACACATGAGTGAGACAGAGCGACAGGACCCCGCACTACACATGAGGGAGAGAGAGCGACAGACCCCGCACTACACATGGGGGAGAGAGAGCGACAGACCCCGCACTACACATGAGGGAGAGAGCGACAGACCCCACACTACACATGAGGGAGAGAGAGCGACAGACCCCGCACTACACATGAGGGAGAGAGAGAGCGACAGACCCCGCACTACACATGAGGAGAGAGCGACAGACCCCGCACTACACATGAGGGAGAGAGAGCGACAGGACCCCCGCACTACACATGAGGGAGAGAGCGACAGACCCCGCACTACACATGGGGGAGAGAGAGAGCGACAGACCCCGCACTACACATGGGGAGAGAGAGAGCGACAGACCCCGCACTATACATGGGGAGAGAGAGAGCGACAGACCCCCGCACTACACATGGGGGAGAAGAGAGAGAGCGACAGACCCCGCACTACACATGGGGGAGAGAGAGAGAGACAGACCCCGCACTACACATGGGGAGAGAGAGCGACAGATCCCGCACTACACATGGAGGAGAGAGAGCGACAGACCCCACACTACACATGGAGGAGAGAGAGCGACAGACCCCGCACTACACATGGGGGGGAGAGAGCGACAAACCCCGCACTACACATGGAGGAGAGAGAGCGACAGATCTCGCACTACACATGGAGGAGAGAGAGCGGCAGACCCCGCACTACACATGGGGGAGAGAGAGAGCGGCAGACCCCACACTACATATGGGGGAGAGAGAGCGACAGACCCCGCACTACACATGAGGGAGAGAGTAACAGACCCCGCACTACACATGGGGGAGAGAGCGACAGACCCCGCAACTACACATGAGGGGGAGGAGAGCGACAGACCCCGCACTACACATAGGGGGAGAGAGCGACAGACCCCGCACTACACATGGAGGAGAGAGAGCGACAGACCCCAGACTACGAGTGCGACAGACCCTGCACTACACATGAGGGAGAGAGCGACAGACCCCGCACTACACATGGGGGAGAGAGAGAGCGACAGACCCCGCACTACACATGAGGGAGAGAGCGACAGACCCCGCACTACATATGAGGGAGAGAGAGCGACAGTCTCCCGCACTACACATGAGGGAGAGAGAGCAACAGACCCCACACTACACATGAGGGAGAGAGCGACAGACCCCGCACTACACATGAGGGAGAGAGAAAACGATAGACCCCGCACTACACATGAGGGAGAGAGAGACAGACCCCACACTACACATGAGGGAGAGAGAGCGACAGACCCCGCACTACACATGAGGGAGAGAGAGCGACAGACCCCGCACTACACATGAGGGAGAGCGAGCGACAGACCCCGCACTACACCATGAGGGAGAGAGAGCGACAGACCCCGCACTACACATGAGGGAGAGAGAGCGACAGACCCCACACTACACATGAGGGAGAGAGAGCGACAGACCCCCACTACACATGAGGAGAGGGAGCGACAGACCCCGCACTACACATGAGGGAGAGAGAGCGACAGACCCCGCACTACACATGGGGAGAGAGAGCGACAGACCCCGCACTACACATGAGGGAGAGAGCGACAGACCCCACACTACACATGGGGGAGAGAGAGAGCGACAGACCCCGCACTACACATGGGGAGAGAGAGAGCGACAGACGCCGCACTACACATGAGGGAGAGAGAGCGACAGACACCGCACTACACATGAGGAGAGACAGACCCCGCACTACACATGAGGGAGAGAGAGAACGACAGACCCCGCACTACACATGAGGGAGAGGAGAGCGACAGACCCCGCACTACACATGAGGGAGAGAGAGCGTCAGACCCCGCACTACACATGAGGGAGAGAGAGCGACAGACCCCGCACTACACATGAGGGAGAGAGAGCGACAGACCCCGCACTACACATGAGGGAGAGAGAGAGCGACAGACCCCGCACTACACATGAGGGAGAGAGCGCGACAGACCCCGCACTACACATGGGGGAGAGAGCGACAGACCCCGCACTACACATGGAGGAGAGAGAGCGACAGACCCCACACTACGAGAGCGACAGACCCTGCACTACACATGAGGGAGAGAGCGACAGACCCCGCACTACACATGGGGGAGAGAGAGCGACAGACCCCACACTACGAGAGCGACAGACCCTGCACTACACATGAGGGAGAGAGCGACAGACCCCGCACTACACATGAGGGAGAGAGAGCGACAGACCCCGCACTACATATGAGGGAGAGAGCGACAGACCCCGCACTACACATGGAGGAGAGAGAGCGACAGACCCCGCACTACACATGAGGGAGAGAGAGCGACAGACCCCGCACTACACATGAGGGAGAGAGAGAGCGACAGACCCCGCACTACACATGAGGGAGAGAGAGCGACAGACCCCGCACTACACATGAGGGAGAGGAGAGCGACAGACCCCCGCACTACACATGGGGGAGAGAGAGCGACAGACCCCGCACTACACATGGGGGAGAGAGAGCGACAGACCCCACACTACACATGAGGGAGAGAGAGCGACAGTCCCCACACTACACATGGAGGAGAGAGAGCGACAGACCCCACACTACGAGAGCGACAGACCGCCACACTACACATAGGGGGGAGAGAGCGACAGACCCCGCACTACACATGGAGGAGAGAGAGCGACAGACCCCACACTACGAGAGCGACAGACCCTGCACTACACATGAGGGAGAGAGCGACAGACCCCGCACTACACATGGGGGAGAGAGAGAGCGACATACCCCGCACTACACATGGGGGGGAGAGAGAGCGACAGACACCGCACTACACATGAGGAGAGAGAGACCCCGCACTACACATGAGAGAGAAGAGAACGACAGACCCCGCACTACACATGAGGGAGAGAGAGACAGACCCTGCACTACACATGAGGGAGAGAGAGCGACAGACCCCGCACTACACATGAGGAGAGAGAGACCCCGCACTACACATGAGAGAGAGAGAGAACGACAGACCCCGCACTACACATGAGGGAGAGAGAGCGACAGACCCCGCACTACACATGAGGGAGAGAGAGCGACAGACCCCGCACTACACATGAGGGAGAGAGAGCTACAGACCCCGCACTACACATGAGGGAGAGAGAGCGACAGACCCCGCACTACACATGAGGGAGAGAGAGCGACAGACCCCGCACTACACATGAGGGAGAGAAAGCGTCAGACCCCGCACTACACATGAGGGAGAGAGAGCGACAGACCCCGCACTACACATGAGGGAGAGAGAGCGACAGGACCCCGCACTACACATGAGGGAGAGAGAGCGACAGACCCCGCACTACACATGAGGGAGAGAGAGCGACAGACCCCGCACTACACATGGGGGAGAGAGAGCGACAGACCCCGCACTACACATGGGGGAGAGAGAGCGACAGACCCCACACTACACATGAGGGAGAGAGAGCGACAGTCCCCACACTACACATGGGGGAGATAGAGCGACAGACCCCGCACTACACATGAGGGAGAGAGAGCGACAGACCCCGCACTACACATGAGGGAGAGAGAGCGACAGACCCCGCACTACACATGGGGGGAGAGAGAGCGACAGACCCCGCACTACACATGGGGGAGAGAGAGCGACAGACCCCGCACTACACATGAGGGAGAGAGAGCGACAGACCCCGCATACACATGAGGGAGAGAGAGCGACAGACCCCGCACTACACGAGGGGGAGAGAGCGACAGACCCCGCACTACACATGAGGGAGAGAGAGCGACAGACCCCGCACTACACATGAGGGAGAGAGAGCGACAGACCCCGCACTACACATGAGGGAGAGAGAGCTACAGACCGCGCACTACACATGAGGGAGACAGCGACAGTCCCCGCACTACACATGAGGGAGACAGCGACAGTCCCCGCACTACACATGGAGGAGAGAGAGCGACAGTCGCCCGCACTAAACATGGGGGAGAGAGAGCGACAGACCCCGCACTAAACATGGGGGAGAGAGAGCGACAGACCCCGCACTAAACATGGGGGAGAGAGAGCGACAGACCCTGCACTACACATGGGGAGAGAGATCGACAGACCCCGCACTACACATGGGGGAGAGAGAGCGACAGACCCCGCACTACGCATGAGGGAGAGAGAGAGAGAGCGACAGACCCCGCACTACACATGGGGGAGAGAGAGCGACAGACCCCGCACTGCACATGGGGGAGAGAGAGCGACAGACCCCGCACTGCACATGGGGGAGAGAGAGCGACAGACCCCCGCACTACACATGGGGGAGAGAGAGCGACAGACCCCACACTGCACATGGAGGAAAGAGAGCGACAGACCCCGCACTACACATGGGGGAGAGAGAGCGACAGATCCCGCGCTACACATGGGGGGAGAGAGAGCGACAGACCCCGCACTACACATGAGAGAGGGAGCGACAGACCCCGCACTGCACATGGAGGAGAGAGCGACAGACCCCGCACTACACATGAGGGAGAGAGAGCGACAGACCCCGCACTACACATGGGGGAGAGAGAGCGACAGACTCCGCACTACACATGGAGGAGAGAGAGAGCGACAGACCTTGCACTACACATGAGGGAGGGGAGAGAGCGACAGACCCCGTACTACACATGGAGGAGAGAGAGCGACAGACCCCGCACTACACATGGGGGGAGAGTGAGCGACAGACCCCGCACTACACATGGAGGAGAGAGAGCGACAGACTCCGCACTACACATGGAGGAGAGAGAGCGACAGACCCCCGCACTACACATGAGGGAGAGAGAGCGACAGACCCCGCACTACACATGAGGGAGAGAGAGAGCGACAGACCCCGCACTATACATGGGGAGAGAGAGAGCGACAGACCCCGCACTACACAACTACACATGAGGGAGAGAGAGAGAGCGACAGACCCCGCACTACACATGGGGGAGAGAGAGAGAGAGACAGACCCCGCACTACACATGGGGAGAGAGAGCGACAGACCCCGCACTACACATGGAGGAGAGAGAGCGACAGACCCGCACTACACATGGGGGATAGAGCGACAGACCCCACACTACACATGGAGGAGAGAGAGCGACAGACCCCACACTACACATGGAGGAGAGAGAGCGACAGATCCCGCACTACACGTGGAGGAGAGAGAGCGGCAGACCCCGCACTACACATGGAGATAGAGCGACAGACCCCGCACTACACATGGGGGAGAGAGAGAGCGGCAGACCCCACACTACATATGGGGGAGAGAGAGCGACAGACCCCGCACTACACATGAGGGAGAGAGCGACAGACCCCGCACTACACATGGGGGACGAGAGCGACAGACCCCGCACTACACATGAGGGGGAGAGAGCGACAGACCCCGCACTACACATGGAGGAGAGAGAGCGACAGACCCCACACTACGAGAGCAACAGACCCCGCACTACACATGGGGGAGAGAGAGCGACAGACCCCGCACTACACATGGAGGAGAGAGAGCGACAGACCCCACACTACGAGAGCAACAGACCCCGCACTACACATGGGGGAGAGGAGAGCGACAGACCCCGCACTACACATGAGGGGAGAGAGCGACAGACCCCGCACTACACATGGGGGAGAGAGCGACAGACCCCGCACTACACATTGAGGGGGGAGAGAGCGACAGACCCCGCACTACACATGGAGGAGAGAGAGCGACAGACCCCACACTACGAGAGCAATAGACCCCGCACTTCACATGGGGGAGAGAGAGCGACAGACCCCGCACTACACATGGAGGAGAGTGAGCGACAGACCCCCACACTACGAGAGCAACAGACCCCGCACTACACATGGGGGAGAGAGAGCGACAGACCCCGCACTACACATGGAGGAGAGAGAGCGACAGACCCCACACTACGAGAGCGACAGACCCCGCACTACAGATGAGGGGAGAGAGAGCGACAGACCCCGCACTACACATGGGGGAGAGATGAGCGACAGACCCCAAATTACACATGGGGGAGAGATTGCGACAGACCCCGAATTACACATGGGGAAGAGAGCGACAGACCCCGCACTACACATGAGGGAGAGAGAGAGCGACAGACCCCGCACTACACATGAGGGGGAGAGAGCGACAGACCCCGCACTACACATGAGGGGGGAGAGAGCGACAGACCCCGCACTACACATGAGGGAGAGAGAGCGACAGACCCCGCACTACACATGAGGGAGAGAGAGCAACAGACCCCGAATTACACATGGGGGAGAGAGAGCGACAGACCCCGCACTACACATGAGGGAGAGAGAGCGACAGACCCCGCACTACACATGAGGGAGAGAGAGCGACAGACCCCGCACTACACATGAGGGAGAGAGAGCGACAGACCCCGCACTACACATGAGAGAGACAGACCCCGCACTACACATGGAGGAGAGAGACCCCGCACTACACATGAGGGAGAGAGAGCGACAGACCCCGCACTACACATGAGGGAGAGAGCGACAGACCCCGCACTACACATGAGGGAGAGAGCGACAGACCCCGCACTACACATGAGGGAGAGAGTGACAGACCCCGCACTACACATGAGAGAGAGAGCGACAGACCCCGCACTACACATGAGGGAGAGAGAGACAGACCCCGCACTACACATGAGGGAGAGAGAGACAGACCCCCGCACTACACATGAGGGGGAGAGAGCGACAGACCCCGCACTACACATGAGGGAGAGAGAGCGACAGACCCCGCACTACACATGAGGGAGGAGAGCGACAGACCCCGCACTACACATGAGGGAGAGAGAGCGACAGACCCCGCACTACACATGGGGGAGAGAGCGACCCCGCACTACACATGGGGGAGAGAGAGAGACAGACCCCACACTACACATGAGGGAGAGAGCGACAGACCCCGCACTACACATGAGGGAGAGAGCGACAGACCCCGCACTACACATGGGGGGAGAGCGACCCGCACTACACATGGAGGAGAGAGAGAGAGACAGACCCCACACTACACATGAGGGAGAGAGCGACAGACCCCGCACTACACATGGGGGAGAGAGAGACAGACCCCGCACTACACATGAGGGAGAGAGAGACAGACCCCGCACTACACATGAGGGAGAGAGCGACAGACCCCGCACTACACATGAGGGAGAGAGCGACAGACCCCGCACTACACATGAGGGAGAGAGCGACAGACCCCGCACTACACATGGGGGAGAGAGCGACAGACCCCGCACTACACATGGGGGGAGAGAGAGACAGACCCCGCACTACACATGAGGGAGAGAGCGACAGACCCCGCACTACACATGAGGGAGAGAGAGCGACAGACCCCGCACTACACATGAGGGAGAGCGAGCGACAGACCCCGCACTACACATGAGGGAGAGAGAGCGACAGACCCCGCACTACACATGAGGGAGAGAGAGCGACAGACCCCGCACTACACATGGGGGAGAGAGAGCGACAGACCCCGCACTACACATGAGGGAGAGAGAGCGACAGACCCCGCACTACACATGGGGGAGAGAGCGACAGACCCCGCACTACACATGAGGGAGAGAGAGCGACAGACCCCGCACTACACATGGGGGAGAGAGCGACAGACCCCGCACTACACATGAGGGAGAGAGAGCGACAGACCCGCACTACACATGAGGGAGAGCGAGCGACAGACCCCGCACTACACATGAGGGAGAGAGAGCGACAGACCCCGCACTACACATGGGGGAGAGAGCGACAGACCCCGCACTACACATGGGGGAGAGAGAGACAGACCCCGACTACACATGAGGGAGAGAGCGACAGACCCCGCACTACACATGAGGGAGAGAGAGCGACAGACCCTGCACTACACATGGGAGAGAGAGCGACAGACCCCGCACTACACATGGGGGAGAGAGAGACAGACCCCGCACTACACATGAGGGAGAGAGAGACAGACCCCGCACTACACATGGGGGAGAGAGCGACAGACCCCCGCACTACACATGGGGAGAGAGAGCGACAGACCCCGCACTACACATGAGGGAGAGAGAGCGACAGACCCCGCACTACACATGGGGGAGAGAGAGACAGACCCCGCACTACACATGAGGGAGAGAGAGACAGACCCCGCACTACACATGGGGGAGAGAGAGCGACAGACCCCGCACTACTCATGAGGGAGAGAGAGCGACAGACCCCGCACTACACATGAGGGAGAGAGAGACAGACCCCGCACTACACATGAGGGAGAGAGACCCCGCACTACACATGAGGGAGAGAGACCCCGCACTACACATGAGAGAGACAGACCCCGCACTACACATGAGGGGAGAGAGAGCGACAGACCCCGCACTACACATGAGGAAGAGAGTGACAGACCCCGCACTACACATGAGGGAGAGAGCGACAGACCCCGCACTACACATGAGGGAGAGAGAGACAGACCCCCGCACTACACATGAGGGAGAGAGAGACAGACCCCGCACTACACATGAGGGGGAGAGAGCGACAGACCCCTCACTACACATGAGGGGGAGAGAGCGACAGACCCCTCACTACACATGAGGGAGAGAGAGCGACAGACCCCGCACTACACATGAGGGAGAGAGCGACAGACCCCGCACTACACATGAGGGAGAGAGAGACAGACCCCGCACTACACATGAGGGAGAGAGACCCCGCACTACACATGAGGGAGAGAGACCCCGCACTACACATGAGAGAGACAGACCCCGCACTACACATGAGGGGAGAGAGAGCGACAGACCCCGCACTACACATGAGGGAGAGAGAGCGACAGACCCCGCACTACACATGGGGGAGAGAGAGCGACAGACCCCGAATTACAC
This sequence comes from Anomaloglossus baeobatrachus, assembly GCF_048569485.1. Classification (NCBI taxonomy): domain Eukaryota; kingdom Metazoa; phylum Chordata; class Amphibia; order Anura; family Aromobatidae; genus Anomaloglossus; species Anomaloglossus baeobatrachus. The sequence continues at coordinate 38,113 of NW_027445309.1, forward strand.
ATGGGGGAGAGAGAGCGACAGACCCCGAATTACACATGGGGGAGAGAGCGACAGACCCCGCACTACACATGAGGGAGAGAGAGCGACAGACCCCGCACTACACATGAGGGAGAGAGAGAGCGACAGACCCCGCACTACACATGAGGGAGAGAGAGCGACAGACCCCGCACTACACATGAGGGGGAGAGAGCGACAGACCCCGCACTACACATGAGGGAGAGAGAGCGACAGACCCCGAATTACACATGGGGGAGAGAGAGCGACAGACCCCGCACTACACATGAGGGAGAGAGAGCGACAGACCCCGCACTACACATGAGGGAGAGAGAGCGACAGACCCCGCACTACACATGAGGAAGAGAGAGACAGACCCCGCACTACACATGAGGGAGAGAGACCCCGCACTACACATGAGGGAGAGAGACCCCGCACTACACATGAGAGAGACAGACCCCGCACTACACATGAGGGGAGAGAGAGCGACAGACCCCGCACTACACATGAGGGAAGAGAGTGACAGACCCCGCACTACACATGAGGGAGAGAGCGACAGACCCCGCACTACACATGAGGGAGAGAGAGACAGACCCCGCACTACACATGAGGGAGAGAGAGACAGACCCCGCACTACACATGAGGGGGAGAGAGCGACAGACCCCTCACTACACATGAGGGGGAGAGAGCGACAGACCCCTCACTACACATGAGGGAGAGAGAGCGACAGACCCCGCACTACACATGGGAGAGAGGAGCGACAGACCCCGCACTACACATGGGGGAGAGAGAGACAGACCCCGCACTACACATGAGGGAGAGAGAGACAGACCCGCACTACACATGGGGGAGAGAGCGACAGACCCCCGCACTACACATGAGGGGAGAGAGAGAGCGACAGGACCCCGCACTACACATGAGGGCAGAGAGAGCGACAGACCCCGCACTACACATGGGGGAGAGAGAGACCAGACCCCGCACTACACATGAGGGAGAGAGAGACAGACCCCGCACTACACATGGGGGAGAGAGAGCGACAGACCCCGCACTACACATGAGGGAGAGAGAGCGACAGACCCCGCACTACACATGAGGGAGAGAGAGACAGACCCCGCACTACACATGAGGGAGAGAGACCCCGCACTACACATGAGGGAGAGAGACCCCGCACTACACATGAGAGAGACAGACCCCGCACTACACATGAGGGGAGAGAGAGCGACAGACCCCGCACTACACATGAGGAAGAGAGTGACAGACCCCGCACTACACATGAGGGAGAGAGCGACAGACCCCGCACTACACATGAGGGAGAGAGAGACAGACCCCGCACTACACATGAGGGGGAGAGAGCGACAGACCCCTCACTACACATGAGGGGGAGAGAGCGACAGACCCCTCACTACACATGAGGGAGAGAGAGCGACAGACCCCGCACTACACATGAGGGAGAGAGCGACAGACCCCGCACTACACATGAGGGAGAGAGAGACAGACCCCGCACTACACATGAGGGAGAGAGACCCCGCACTACACATGAGGGAGAGAGACCCCGCACTACACATGAGAGAGACAGACCCCGCACTACACATGAGGGGAGAGAGAGCGACAGACCCCGCACTACACATGAGGGAGAGAGAGCGACAGACCCCGCACTACACATGGGGGAGAGAGAGCGACAGACCCGAATTACACATGGGGGAGAGAGAGCGACAGACCCCGAATTACACATGGGGGAGAGAGCGACAGACCCCGCACTACACATGAGGGAGAGGAGAGCGACAGACCCCGCACTACACATGAGGGAGAGAGAGAGCGACAGACCCCGCACTACACATGAGGGAGAGAGAGCGACAGACCCCGCACTACACATGAGGGGGAGAGAGCGACAGACCCGCACTACACATGAGGGAGAGAGAGCGACAGACCCCCGAATTACACATGGGGGAGAGAGAGCGACAGACCCCGCACTACACATGAGGGAGAGAGAGCGACAGACCCCGCACTACACATGAGGGAGAGAGAGCGACAGACCCCGCACTACACATGAGGGAGAGAGAGACAGACCCCGCACTACACATGAGGGAGAGAGACCCCGCACTACACATGAGGGAGAGAGACCCCGCACTACACATGAGAGAGACAGACCCCGCACTACACATGAGGGGGGAGAGAGAGCGACAGACCCCGCACTACACATGAGGAAGAGAGTGACAGACCCGCACTACACATGAGGGATGAGAGCGACAGACCCCGCACTACACATGAGGGAGAGAGAGACAGACCCCGCACTACACATGAGGGAGAGAGAGACAGACCCCGCACTACACATGAGGGGAAGAGAGCGACAGACCCCTCACTACACATGAGGGGGAGAGAGCGACAGACCCCTCACTACACATGAGGGAGAGAGAGCGACAGACCCCGCACTACACATGAGGGAGAGAGCGACAGACCCCGCACTACACATGAGGGAGAGAGAGACAGACCCCGCACTACACATGAGGGAGAGAGACCCCGCACTACACATGAGGGAGAGAGACCCCGCACTACACATGAGAGAGACAGACCCCGCACTACACATGAGGGGAGAGAGAGCGACAGACCCCGCACTACACATGAGGGAGAGAGAGCGACAGACCCCGCACTACACATGGGGGAGAGAGAGCGACAGACCCCGAATTACACATGGGGGAGAGAGAGCGACAGACCCCGAATTACACATGGGGGAGAGAGCGACAGGACCCCGCACTACACATGAGGGAGAGAGAGAGCGACAGACCCCGCACTACACATGAGGGAGAGAGAGCGACAGACCCCGCACTACACATGAGGGGGGAGAGAGCGACAGACCCCCGCACTACACATGAGGGAGAGAGAGCGACAGACCCCGAATTACACATGGGGGAGAGAGAGCGACAGACCCCGCACTACACATGAGGGAGAGAGAGCGACAGACCCCGCACTACACATGAGGGAGAGAGAGCGACAGACCCCGCACTACACATGAGAGAGACAGACCCCGCACTACACATGGAGGAGAGAGACCCCGCACCCCGCACTACACATGAGGGAGAGAGCGACAGACCCCGCACTACACATGAGGAGAGAGCGACAGACCCCGCACTACACATGAGGGAGAGAGCGACAGACCCCGCACTACACAATGAGGGAGAGAGACAGACCCCGCACTACACATGAGGGGGAGAAAGCGACAGACCCCGCACTACACATGAGGGGGAGAGAGCGACAGACCCCGCACTACACATGAGGGAGAGAGAGCGACAGACCCCGCACTACACATGAGGGAGAGAGCGACAGACCCCGCACTACACATGAGGGAGAGAGCGACAGACCCGCACTACACTGAGGGAGAGAGCGACAGACCCCGCACTACACATGAGGGAGAGAGAGCGACAGACCCCGCACTACACATGAGGGAGAGAGAGCGACAGACCTCGCACTACACATGAGGGAGAGAGAGCAACAGACCCCGCACTACACATGAGGGAGAGAGCGACAGACCCCGCACTACACATGGGGGAGAGAGCGACCCCGCACTACACATGGGGGAGAGAGAGAGACAGACCCACACAACACATGAGGGAGAGAGCGACAGACCCCGCACTACACATGAGGAGAGAGCGACAGACCCCGCACTACACATGGGGGAGAGAGCGACCCCGCACTACACATGGAGGAGAGAGAGAGACAGACCCACACTACACATACACATGGGGGAGAGAGCGACCCCGCACTACACATGGAGGAGAGAGAGAGACAGACCCCACACTACACATGAGGGAGAGAGCGACAGACCCCGCACTACACATGAGGGAGAGAGAGACAGACCCCGCACTACACATGAGGGAGAGAGAGACAGACCCCACACTACACATGAGGGAGAGAGCGACAGACCCCCGCACTACACATGAGGGAGAGAGCGACAGACCCCGCACTACACATGAGGGAGAGAGCGACAGACCCCGCACTACACATGGGGGAGAGAGCGACAGACCCCTGCACTACACATGAGGGAGAGAGCGACAGACCCCGCACTACACATGGGGAGAGAGCGACCCCGCACTACACATGGAGGAGAGAGAGAGACAGACCCCACACTACACATGAGGGGAGAGAGCGACAGACCCCGCACTACACATGGGGGAGAGAGAGACAGACCCCGCACTACACATGAGGGAGAGAGAGCGACAGACCCCGCACTACACATGAGGGAGAGAGCGACAGACCCCGCACTACACATGAGGGAGAGAGCGACAGACCCCGCACTACACATGAGGGAGAGAGCGACAGACCCCGCACTACACATGGGGGAGAGAGCGACAGACCCCCGCACTACACATGGGGGAGAGAGAGCGACAGACCCCGCACTACACATGAGGGAGAGAGCGACAGACCCCGCACTACACATGAGGGAGAGAGAGCGACAGACCCCGCACTACACATGAGGAGAGCGAGCGACAGACCCCGCACTACACATGAGGGAGAGAGCGACAGACCCCGCACTACACATGGGGGAGAGAGCGACAGACCCCGCACTACACATGAGGGAGAGAGCGACAGACCCCGCACTACACATGAGGGAGAGAGAGCGACAGACCCCGCACTACACATGAGGAGAGAGAGCGACAGACCCCGCACTACACATGAGGGAGAGAGAGCGACAGACCCCGCACTACACATGAGGGAGAGAGAGCGACAGACCCCGCACTACACATGAGGGAGAGAGCGACAGACCCCGCACTACACATGGGGGAGAGAGCGACAGACCCCGCACTACACATGAGGGAGAGAGCGACAGACCCCGCACTACACATGAGGGAGAGAGAGCGACAGACCCGCACTACACATGGGGGAGAGAGAGACAGACCCCGCACTACACATGAGGGAGAGAGAGACAGACCCCGCACTACACATGAGGGGAGAGAGCGACAGACCCCGCACTACACATGAGGGAGAGAGCGACAGACCCCGCACTACACATGAGGGAGAGAGAGCGACAGACCCCGCACTACACATGAGGGGAGAGAGCGACAGACCCCGCACTACACATGAGGGAGAGAGAGCGACAGACCCCGCACTACACATGAGGGAGAGAGAGCGACAGACCCCGCACTACACATGAGGGAGAGAGAGCGACAGACCCCGCACTACACATGAGGGGAGAGAGCGACAGACCCCGCACTACACATGAGGGAGAGAGAGCGACAGACCCCGCACTACACATGAGGGAGAGAGAGCGACAGACCCCGCACTACACATGAGGGAGAGAGCGACAGACCCCGCACTACACATGAGGGAGAGAGCGACAGACCCCGCACTACACATGAGGGAGAGAGCGACAGACCCCGCACTACACATGAGGGAGAGAGAGCGACAGACCCCGCACTACACATGAGGGAGAGAGAGACAGACCCCGCACTACACATGAGGGAGAGAGCGACGAAGACCCGCACTACACATGGGGAGAGAGCGACAGACCCCGCACTACACATGAGGGAGAGAGAGCGACAGACCCCGCACTACACATGAGGGAGAGAGAGACGACAGACCCCGCACTACACATGAGGGAGAGAGCGACAGACCCCCGCACTACACATGAGGGAGAGAGAGCGACAGACCCCGCACTACACATGAGGGAGAGAGACAGACCCCGCACTACAATGAGGGAGAGAGCGACAGACCCCGCACTACACATGAGGGAGAGAGAGAGCGACAGACCCCGCACTACACATGAGGGAGAGAGCGACAGACCCCGACACTACACATGAGGGAGAGAGCGACAGACCCCGCACTACACATGAGGGAGAGAGAGACAGACCCCGCACTACACATGAGGGAGAGAGCGACAGACCCCACACTACACATGAGGGAGAGAGGCGACAGACCCCGCACTACACATGAGGGAGAGAGAGACAGACCCCGCACTACACATGAGGGAGAGAGAGCGACAGACCCCGCACTACACATGAGGGAGAGAGAGAGCGACAGACCCCGCACTACACATGAGGGAGAGAGAGCGACAGACCCCCGCACTACACATGAGGGAGAGAGAGCGACAGACCCCGCACTACACATGAGGGAGAGAGAGACAGACCCCGCACTACACATGAGGGAGAGAGAGCGACAGACCCCGCACTACACATGAGGGGAGAGAGAGACAGACCCCGCACTACACTTGAGGGAGAGAGCGACAGACCCCGCACTACACATGGAGGAGAGAGAGCGACAGACCCCGCACTACACATGGAGGAGAGAGAGCGACAGACCCCGCACTACACATGGAGGAGAGAGAGCGACAGACCCCGCACTACACATGGAGGAGAGAGAGCGACAGACCCCGCACTACACATGGAGGGAGAGAGAGCGACAGACCCCGCACTACACATGAGGGAGAGAGAGACAGACCCCGCACTACACATGAGGGAGAGAGAGCGACAGACCCCGCACTACACATGAGGGAGAGAGAGCGACAGACCCCGCACTACACATGAGGGAGAGAGAGCGACAGACCCCGCACTACACATGAGGGAGAGAGAGCGACAGACCCCGCACTACACATGAGGGAGAGAGCGACAGACCCCGCACTACACATGAGGGAGAGAGAGCGACAGACCCCGCACTACACATGAGAGAGAGAGCGACAGATCCCGCACTACACATGAGGAGAGAGAGCGACAGACCCCGCACTACACATGAGGGAGAGAGAGAGACAGATCCCGCACTACACATGGGGAGAGAGAGCGACAGACCCCCGCACTACACATGAGGGAGAGAGAGCGACAGACCCCGCACTACACATGAGGGAGAGAGAGCGACAGACCCCGCACTACACATGAGGGAGAGAGAGCGACAGACCCCGCACTACACATGAGGGAGAGAGAGCGACAGACCCCGCACTACACATGAGGGAGAGAGAGCGACAGACCCCGCACTACACATGAGGGAGAGAGAGCGACAGACCCCGCACTACACATGAGGGGAGAGAGAGACAGACCCCGCACTACACATGAGGGAGAGAGAGCGACAGACCCCCGCACTACACATGAGGGAGAGAGAGGACAGACCCCGCACTACACATGAGGGAGAGAGAGCGACAGACCCCGCACTACACATGAGGGAGAGAGAGAGACAGACCCCGCACTACACATGAGGGAGAGAGAGTGACAGTCCCCGCACTACACATGAGGGGAGAGAGAGCGACAGACCTCGCACTACACATGAGGGGAGAGAGAGTGACAGTCCCCGCACTACACATGAGGGAGAGAGAGCGACAGACCCCGCACTACACATGAGGGAGAGAAAGCGACAGACCCCGCACTACACATGAGGGAGAGAGAGAGACAGACCCCCACACTACACATGAGGGAGAGAGAGCGACAGACCCCGCACTACACATGAGGGAGAGAGCGACAGACCCCGCACTACACATGAGGGAGAGAGAGACAGACCCCCGCACTACACATGAGGGAGAGAGACCCCGCACTACACATGAGAGAGACAGACCCCGCACTACACATGAGGGGAGAGAGAGCGACAGACCCCGCACTACACATGAGGAGAGAGTGGACAGACCCCGCACTACACATGAGGGAGAGAGAGACAGACCCCGCACTACACATGAGGGAGAGAGAGCGACAGACCCCGCACTACACATGAGGGAGAGAGAGACAGACCCCGCACTACACATGAGGGAGAGAGCGACAGACCCCGCACTACACATGAGAGAGAGAGACAGACCCCGCACTACACATGAGGGAGAGAGAGTGACAGACCCCGCACTACACATGAGGGAGAGAGAGCGACAGACCTCGCACTACACATGAGGGAGAGAGAGTGACAGTCCCCGCACTACACATGAGGGAGAGAGAGCGACAGACCCCGCACTACACATGAGGAGAGAAAGCGACAGACCCCGCACTACACATGAGGGAGATGAGAGCGACAGACCCCACACTACACATGAGGGAGAGAGAGCGACAGACCCCGCACTACACATGAGGGAGAGAGCGACAGACCCCGCACTACACATGAGGGAGAGAGAGACAGACCCCGCACTACACATGAGGGAGAGAGACCCCGCACTACACATGAGAGAGACAGACCCCGCACTACACATGAGGGGAGAGAGAGCGACAGACCCCGCACTACACATGAGGAAGAGAGTGACAGACCCCGCACTACACATGAGGGAGAGAGAGCGACAGACCCCGCACTACACATGGGGGGAGAGAGAGGACAGACCCCGCACTACACATGAGGGAGAGAGAGACAGACCCCGCACTACACATGGGGGAGAGAGCGACAGACCCCCGCACTACACATGAGGGAGAGAGAGCGACAGACCCCGCACTACACATGAGGGAGAGAGAGCGACAGACCCCGCACTACACATGGGGGAGAGAGAGACAGACCCCGCACTACACATGAGGGAGAGAGAGACAGACCCCGCACTACACATGGGGGAGAGAGAGCGACAGACCCCGCACTACACATGAGGGAGAGAGAGCGACAGACCCCGCACTACACATGAGGGAGAGAGAGACAGACCCCGCACTACACATGAGGGAGAGAGACCCCGCACTACACATGAGGGAGAGAGACCCCGCACTACACATGAGGGAGAGAGACCCCGCACTACACATGAGAGAGACAGACCCCGCACTACACATGAGGGGAGAGAGAGCGACAGACCCCGCACTACACATGAGGAAGAGAGTGACAGACCCCGCACTACACATGAGGGAGAGAGCGACAGACCCCGCACTACACATGAGGGAGAGAGAGACAGACCCCGCACTACACATGAGGGGGAGAGAGCGACAGACCCCTCACTACACATGAGGGGGAGAGAGCGACAGACCCCTCACTACACATGAGGGAGAGAGAGCGACAGACCCCGCACTACACATGAGGGAGAGAGCGACAGACCCCGCACTACACATGAGGGAGAGAGAGACAGACCCCGCACTACACATGAGGGAGAGAGACCCCGCACTACACATGAGGGAGAGAGACCCCGCACTACACATGAGAGAGACAGACCCCGCACTACACATGAGGGGAGAGAGAGCGACAGACCCCGCACTACACATGAGGGAGAGAGAGCGACAGACCCCGCACTACACATGGGGGAGAGGAGAGCGACAGACCCCGAACTACACATGGGGGAGAGAGAGCGACAGACCCCGAATTACACATGGGGGAGAGAGCGACAGACCCCGCACTACACATGAGGGAGAGAGAGCGACAGACCCCGCACTACACATGAGGGAGAGAGAGCGACAGACCCCGCACTACACATGAGGGAGAGAGGAGCGACAGACCCCGCACTACACATGAGGGGAGAGAGCGACAGACCCCGCACTACACATGAGGGAGAGAGAGCGACAGACCCCGCAATTACACATGAGGGGAGAGAGAGCGACAGACCCCGCACTACACATGAGGGAGAGAGAGCGACAGACCCCGCACTACACATGAGGGAGAGAGAGCGACAGACCCCGCACTACACATGAGGAGAGGACGCAAGAGAGAGACAGACCCCGCACTACACATGAGGGAGAGAGACCCCGCACTACACATGAGGGAGAGAGACCCCGCACTACACATGAGAGAGACAGACCCCGCACTACACATGAGGGGAGAGAGAGCGACAGACCCCGCACTACACATGAGGAAGAGAGTGACAGACCCCGCACTACACATGAGGGGAGAGAGCGACAGACCCCGCACTACACATGAGGGAGAGAGAGGACAGACCCCGCACTACACATGAGGGAGAGAGAGACAGACCCCGCACTACACATGAGGGGGAGAGAGCGACAGACCCCTCACTACACATGAGGGGGAGAGAGCGACAGACCCCTCACTACACATGAGGGAGAGAGAGCGACAGACCCCGCACTACACATGAGGGAGAGAGCGACAGACCCCGCACTACACATGAGGGAGAGAGAGACAGACCCCGCACTACACATGAGGGGAGAGAGACCCCGCACTACACATGAGGGAGAGAGACCCCGCACTACACATGAGAGAGACAGACCCCGCACTACACATGAGGGGGAGAGAGAGCGACAGACCCCGCACTACACATGAGGGAGAGAGAGCGACAGACCCCGCACTACACATGGGGGAGAGAGAGCGACAGACCCCGAATTACACATGGGGGAGAGAGAGCGACAGACCCCGAATTACACATGGGGGAGAGAGCGACAGGACCCCGCACTACACATGAGGGAGAGAGAGAGCGACAGACCCCGCACTACACATGAGGGAGAGAGAGCGACAGACCCCGCACTACACATGAGGGGGGAGAGAGCGACAGACCCCGCACTACACATGAGGGAGAGAGAGCGACAGACCCCGAATTACACATGGGGGAGAGAGAGCGACAGACCCCGCACTACACATGAGGGAGAGAGAGCGACAGACCCCGCACTACACATGAGGGAGAGAGAGCGACAGACCCCGCACTACACATGAGAGAGACAGACCCCGCACTACACATGGAGGAGAGAGACCCCGCACTACACATGAGGGAGAGAGAGCGACAGACCCCGCACTACACATGAGGGAGAGAGCGACAGACCCCGCACTACACATGAGGGAGAGAGCGACAGACCCCGCACTACACATGAGGGAGAGAGCGACAGACCCCGCACTACACATGAGGGAGAGAGCGACAGACCCCGCACTACACATGAGGGAGAGAGAGACAGACCCCGCACTACACATGAGGGGGAGAAAGCGACAGACCCCGCACTACACATGAGGGGGAGAGAGCGACAGACCCCGCACTACACATGAGGGAGAGAGAGCGACAGACCCCGCACTACACATGAGGGAGAGAGCGACAGACCCCGCACTACACATGAGGGAGAGAGCGACAGACCCCGCACTACACATGAGGGAGAGAGCGACAGACCCCGCACTACACATGAGGGAGAGAGAGCGACAGACCCCGCACTACACATGAGGGAGAGAGAGCGACAGACCTCGCACTACACATGAGGGAGAGAGAGCAACAGACCCCGCACTACACATGAGGGGAGAGAGCGACAGACCCCGCACTACACATGGGGGAGAGAGCGACCCCGCACTACACATGGGGGAGAGAGAGAGACAGACCCCACACTACACATGAGGGAGAGAGCGACAGACCCCGCACTACACATGAGGGAGAGAGCGACAGACCCCGCACTACACATGGGGGGAGAGAGCGACCCCGCACTACACATGGAGGAGAGAGAGAGACAGACCCCCACACTACACATGAGGGAGAGAGCGACAGACCCCGCACTACACATGAGGGAGAGAGAGACAGACCCCGCACTACACATGAGGGAGAGAGAGACAGACCCCACACTACACATGAGGGAGAGAGCGACAGACCCCGCACTACACATGAGGGAGAGAGCGACAGACCCCGCACTACACATGAGGGAGAGAGCGACAGACCCCGCACTACACATGGGGGAGAGAGCGACAGACCCTGCACTACACATGAGGGAGAGAGCGACAGACCCCGCACTACACATGGGGGAGAGAGCGACCCCGCACTACACATGGAGGAGAGAGAGAGACAGACCCCACACTACACATGAGGGAGAGAGCGACAGACCCCGCACTACACATGGGGGGAGAGAGAGACAGACCCCGCACTACACATGAGGGAGAGAGAGGACAGACCCCGCACTACACATGAGGGAGAGAGCGACAGACCCCGCACTACACATGAGGGAGAGAGCGACAGACCCCGCACTACACATGAGGGAGAGAGCGACAGACCCCGCACTACACATGGGGGAGAGAGCGACAGACCCCGCACTACACATGGGGGAGAGAGAGCGACAGACCCCGCACTACACATGAGGGAGAGAGCGACAGACCCCGCACTACACATGAGGGAGAGAGAGCGACAGACCCCGCACTACACATGAGGGAGAGCGAGCGACAGACCCCGCACTACACATGAGGGAGAGAGCGACAGACCCCGCACTACACATGGGGGAGAGAGCGACAGACCCCGCACTACACATGAGGGAGAGAGAGCGACAGACCCCGCACTACACATGAGGGAGAGAGAGCGACAGACCCCGCACTACACATGAGGGGAGAGAGAGCGACAGACCCCGCACTACACATGAGGGAGAGAGAGCGACAGACCCCGCACTACACATGAGGGAGAGAGAGCGACAGACCCCGCACTACACATGAGGGGAGAGAGCGACAGACCCCGCACTACACATGGGGAGAGAGAGACAGACCCCGCACTACACATGAGGGAGAGAGCGACAGACCCCGCACTACACATGAGGGAGAGAGAGCGACAGACCCGCACTACACATGAGGGGAGAGAGAGACAGACCCCGCACTACACATGAGGGAGAGAGAGACAGACCCCGCACTACACATGGGGAGAGAGCGACAGACCCCCGCACTACACATGAGGGAGAGAGCGACAGACCCCGCACTACACATGAGGGAGAGAGAGCGACAGACCCCGCACTACACATGGGGGAGAGAGAGACAGACCCCGCACTACACATGAGGGAGAGAGAGACAGACCCCGCACTACACATGAGGGGAGAGAGCGACAGACCCCGCACTACACATGAGGGAGAGAGCGACAGACCCCGGCACTACACATGAGGGAGAGAGAGCGACAGACCCCGCACTACACATGAGGGAGAGAGAGCGACAGACCCGCACTACACATGAGAGAGAGAGAGCGACAGACCCCGCACTACACATGAGGGAGAGAGCGACGACAGACCGCGCACTACACATGAGGGAGAGAGCGACAGACCCGCCACTACACATGAGGGAGAGAGCGACAGACCCGCACTACACATGAGGGAGAGAGAGCGACAGACCCCGCACTACACATGAGGAGAGAGAGCGACAGACCCCCGCACTACACATGAGGGAGAGAGCGACAGACCCCGCACTACACATGGGGAGAGAGCGACAGACCCCACACTACACATGAGGGAGAGAGCGACAGACCCCGCACTACACATGAGGGAGAGAGAGACAGACCCCGCACTACACATGAGGGAGAGAGCGACAGACCCCGCACTACACATGAGGGGAGAGAGAGAGCGACAGACCCCGCACTACACATGAGGGAGAGAGCGACAGACCCCAGCACTACACATGAGGGAGAGAGCGACAGACCCCGCACTACACATGAGGAGAGAGAGACAGACCCCGCACTACACATGAGGGAGAGAGAGCGACAGACCCCACACTACACATGAGGGAGAGGAGCGACAGACCCCGCACTACACATGAGGGAGAGAGAGACAGACCCCGCACTACACATGAGGGAGAGAGCGACAGACCCCGCACTACACATGAGGGGAGAGAGCGACAGACCCCGCACTACACATGAGGGAGAGAGAGAGACCCCGCACTACACATGAGGGAGAGAGAGCGACAGACCCCGCACTACACATGAGGGAGAGAGAGAGCGACAGACCCCGCACTACACATGAGGGAGAGAGCGACAGACCCCGCACTACACATGAGGGAGAGAGAGCGACAGACCCCGCACTACACATGAGGAGAGAGAGACAGACCCCGCACTACACATGAGGGAGAGAGAGCGACAGACCCCGCACTACACATGAGGAGAGAGAGGACAGACCCCGCACTACACAGAGGGAGAGAGGACAGACCCCGCACTACACATGAGGGAGAGAGCGACAGACCCCGCACTACACATGAGGGAGAGAGCGACAGACCCCGCACTACACATGGAGGAGAGAGAGCGACAGACCCCGCACTACACATGAGGAGAGAGAGCGACAGACCCCCGCACTACACATGGAGGAGAGAGAGCGACAGACCCCGCACTACACATGAGGGAGAGAGAGACAGACCCCGCACTACACATGAGGAGAGAGAGCGACAGACGCCCGCACTACACATGGAGGGAGAGAGAGCCGACAGACCCCCGCACTACACATGAG